>NW_013952638.1:772275-773323 GCF_001266775.1 Austrofundulus limnaeus
GAGATCTGGACTATTTGCAGGCCATGACATCGACCGAATGTGTCTTTCTCCAAGGAATGCCTTCACTGTTTTTGCCCTATGGCACGATGCATTGTCATGTTGGAAAATTATTTCATCACCTCCAAACATCTGTAAAGGATGAGAAAACTGCACAAAATGTCAATGTAAACTTGTGCTTTGATAGAAGAATGAACCACAGTCATCTCCCCAGTGCATTTGTCTGACATGCAGCTCCATATCATCAAGGACTGTCAAGAAATGTGGTTGTTTTCTTCAGGCAGTCCTCTTTATAAATCTCACTGGAACGGCACCAAACAAAAGTTCCAGCATCATCACCTTGTCCAATGCAGATACTTGGCTCATCACTGAAGATAACTTTCATCCAGTCATCCACAGTCCATGATTGCCTCTCCTTAGTCCATTGCAGTCTTGTTCTTTTTATTTAGGTGTCAATGATGGTTTTCTTTTAGCTTTCCTGTATTGAAATTCCATTTCCTTTAGAGATTTCTTACGGTTCAGTCATGTACATTGGCTCCAGCTTCCTCCCATTTATGCTTCATCTGTTTAGTTGTACTTTTTCTGTTTTCAAGACAAATGGACTTAAGTTGTTTGTTTTGATGCTTTGGTGTTTTTCTTGGTCTAGCAGTATGCTTGGCTTTAACAACCATTCCATGCAGTTTGTATTTGGTCCATATCTTGGATACAGCTGACTGTGAACAGTAGTGATGGGCAGTTTGAAGCTGAAGCTTCAGCGCATGTATTGAAAAAAACAACACACTGTTTCAGAAGCACTGTGTCGGAGCTTGATTCGTTTGGTAAAAGTCACATGATCAGTGACGTCCGAAGCTTCGAAAGTGACGAAGTTACATCACTGCTTTGGTACTTGATTCATAGTTCATGAGGAAGTGAATCATTGGCTGGATTCGTGGTGTGTTTTGGCAAATGTGCAAAATATAACAAACCAGTGAAGGACAGCATGTTGAAGCTCCTTTAAAGTTTGCTGCACAACATTTAGACAAGCCTGTGTAATACTGGGAGAATATAGTCT
>NW_013952638.1:777892-778910 GCF_001266775.1 Austrofundulus limnaeus
GACAAGCAGTCACACACAGTATATATTTTAAATATATGATAATACACTCAGAGATATGTCAAGATTGTGAAAATCTTAAGATGAGTTGAAATTTTTTGGGGGAAAAAGTGCAGATAAGACAAAGTTAGTTTTCTTCTGCTTTCTGTCTTTCATTTTATTTGTGATTTTTTTGTATAGAATTAATTTTGTTTTTAAATGAAAATGAAKTAAGATCTTAAACTTGAAATAAGACAGACACAATTTAAATTTATTTATAATAAACCATAAACTGTAACTTTATTCTCAACCTGTTTATGCTTTTGACACGCCCACTCTTGTGACACGCCCACTTTGATTCCGCAGAAAACCCCTTCTCAAACGAGGGGTCTCAAACTCACTTTCACCAAGGTCTACATATTTGTGGATGCCCTTAAAGGTTTAGTTGTAATAAACTTTGGCATTTCGTGTTTAACTTTGACTAAAGAAATAAGGTCTATGTGGTATTATGTGAATAGAAACAGTGTTTCAATATGCTATAAACAATAAAGTATCTGGCGAAAATGCAGCAAAATGAAAATTTTGCCAGTTGCTGGCTACTTTTGAACCCTGTACACCTTCACTTAATGGTTGAAAGCTGTCATTTTGCGGGAAATAATAGACATACATTATGGGGGATGTAGTTTATTGTCAATGCTGGCTTTAAATCAGCCTAGGCTATGCTGATTTTAAAGACATGCATTTTTGAATATCTCATGGGCCACATAAAATGCCGTGGTGGGCCACACTTAGCCCGTGGGCCTTGATTTTGACACATGATCTAAACTGAATTAAGAGGAATTCCAAGAAACAGAAACATTAGAGAACAAAAGGGAAACTAAGTAAAATCTAAAACACAAAGCACCTCCAAGTAGCTACATGTTGTTACACGTGTGTCTGCGGCTCTGAGAGTAGGAATGCATACTTACTGCAGCCTCTGTTATGAAACAGTTCCTAGAAAACTTCTGGAGGTCAAAGGTGATTTTACTGTGATAACTTGAAC
>NW_013952638.1:778952-791819 GCF_001266775.1 Austrofundulus limnaeus
CCTTCATCCCCCTCCTCCCTGAATGGATTTACTGAGTTGAATCCAAGCAACCAGTTGAGTRTGTTGCAACCTTCTTTATAACTCTGCTTCTTCTGGTTTCCGGTGCCAGAATGTAAGCTGTGTTTTACTTTTTTCTCTCTCCCTCTCTCTTTTTTTAATCCAAGAACATGGTGTCCACACTGCAGGAATAAAAACATCACTCCCAGATAAATGTTTCATGAAGAGGATAAAGAACGATATGAAGAAATCAGGATTTGTTTTACATTTCCCACAAGAATCGAGAACTTTTTCCTTTTTCAACTCAACTTTTGCAAAAAAAAATCACTTTGATGCATTTTTTTAAATCACAAAATAATCCAAACAAATGCCACAGCAAAGTGAAACAAAAAAAGTGAATATAGTGCACAACAATGCATTTTCCTGCAAACTTACAAAAGTTTAATAAAGTTAGTTTTTGGTCAGTATTTCTAAAGCAGTCTAATTTCTCTCTTTTCTTTGATCAAGCATCAAGGTAGGAATAAAAAAAATAGTAATAAAAAAAATTCTAATTGCATTTTTGAACTTTTAAATCTAGTGCAAAAGACCAATAAAAGAAACTGTGCTCTCATGTCAGTTCAAATCACAGCCGAACAACAAGCTTGTGTTTAGTTCTACACTAAGACAGAAATAGATTCGGTGCAGCAGATCAGATTACAGAGAAACCAGCTTTTCTTACCTCGTGTGCTTCTTAGTCTGAGTCTGGAAAGAAGGACGACAGGCATCAGAGCTCTGGCTTTTATACTAAGACGGAGACCCATGGCATACTTCTATTCCCCTCAGAGACCATAAACTGCTGATGGTATAGGTGGAGTTTGTTTCTATCCAATAGAAAAAATATGTAGAATTCATGCATACTCATACACTTATACAACTGATTTAATGAAAGGACTTTTTTTAATAGACGTTTAAATTAATGATTAGGGCTTTGTTGTACATGGGGGCAGTCTCTTGTGAGCTGATGAAAGTGCAAACAATCACTCAAGCGCGCTTAGTATCTTATCTTAAACCTCCATTAACTCAGCCGCTGTCGCTTTGGTGGTGATTGGGCTGAGAAATGCACCGATTTATTATAAAAACAATCAGCCACGTCGCTTTGGAGCTCGGAAAGTCAGCTGTGCGAACAGTAGGGCACTCCCTGACCTGGAGGTGTGTCGATGTATTGGTTTGTTTGTCTGTTAGCAGAATATCTTCTGATCCAGTGGAGGGATTTGGATGAAACTTACAGAAATAAGTCATCTGATGTGCAGCTACAGCTCATTAACTTTTTGGTTAAGTCCAATCAAGGGTGATCACAACAGTTAATGCAGATGAGAAAACAAAGAAACAGCTATAATTCAGCCAGGTTTTAAAAAAGCAAACTAAAATTTGCTGTGGTATTAGCTGAGGATCATTCACCACACATATTCAGAGCAAAACTGTGGTTTCTCAGCATGTTATTTGAGTTTAAACTCTGGCATGAAGAGCATCGGGGGACATGCATTCCTTCTAGGAATKCTGGGAAAGTTAATTTGATGCAGATGGTTTGAAAAAGCATGGAGCATGGAGTTGATCTTGCATTGGGTGGATAGTAGCTAAAGCAGGATGTAAAACGAGTTAAATAAATCCAACAGAGTGCATCAATAAGACAAGAATTATGAGGATCAACGTGTCCTCTGCAGTCTAATGGCCAGAACTCTGCAGTTTTCACTCATTTACAGGCCAGCGGTCACTCTTTCAGAGATGAGGATGTTCTCATTCTTGATAGAGAGGAACATTGGTTTGAGAGAGGAGTAAAATAAGCCATTTTTGTGAAGAAAGACCGTCCATCATTAAACAGAGGTGGAGGCCTCTGTTTTCAGTTGTCCCCCTCCTACAGCGCTGCTATTGCCAGTATCACTCCACCCCCTGTTAACAATAAGTGTTAATTAGGTGTCAACGATAGCCATGTGATGTGAGTATCAGTCACATGGAGGCAGGGCTTAAAAGCCTGAATTTTGCCTGAAACTCTCAGACTGAAGAAGTCTCTTGGAGGAGAGACGAAACGTTTCATTAGAGAAGAACTCGTCCAGAAGACCTATACAATTTTTTTTCTTTTTGTCCTCTGCAGCTGTWTTATTTTCATTTAACACACTTTAATAATTTTGACTAAAAAATTATTTTATTTAAACTCCGCTTGATTTGCCTCCAAACACAGGATCAGTTTTGTGTGAACTTTTTTGCTCTTACCTACAGTAAAAAACAATCAATAGACTGGTTAATGTGTTCAAAGATTGGTTAATGTGTTCAAACTCATCTAACTTACCTTTTCGCCTAGACGTGTTTACTCAGAGTTTCTCTTTGATTGCAGAGTCAGTCTGTGTGCTCAGGCAGGACAGTTCTGAGGACTGAAATGGGACTTGGGTCATCGTGTCACCATATCTTTTTTTGGCTTATTTAAAAATCCTAAACTAATGCTTTTTGCATGTTTTTTTGAGCATCAACCATTTTTTAAATCAATTTCAATGTTATGCAGGAACACTGCTGCAACTGTTTTTATGTGAAAATACTGGAATGCCAGAGCTCCAAGTGTTGACTCTTCAGATCTCGGTCTGATTGAGCGTCTCTTTAATGCATTGACACAAGCAAGTCTGGTCTGTGGAGTCCATATCTGTTGATTACGTCTTGTGGAAACTCTTTAGGAGTCAATTCCTGCACAAGGACACCCTGAGCACTGATTTACTTTTGTTGATTAAAAAATCAAAGAGACTGGAGTGCCTTTTGGAACTTATGTAGTATTTTAAGCTGACTTTTTTTTTTTTTTTTTCAAATTTAACATTTGATTTGTCCTTCTGTTGTTTGTTGCCTGTATGCTTCCAAATCCATCTCTGGAGGTGGAGTATATTAAAATTGCTCTAACTTTCAGAATAAACTTTTGTATTTAAAAGCATTTATAACAATCAGGATCGAAATGAGCTTTTATGGAGCAAATGTCTCACAAGTTTTTTTCAACTTTAGCTTTTGGTTTCCCTAAATTTTCAAGGTCATAAAAGTGATTGCTTCACTACGTTTTGACCTCGTCCTGTCGTCACCCCCGAACCACCTGTTTCAGCTTCTCCAGGGGCTCCAAACCTCTCAGCATGGAAATTTTTCACATGGCTCTGGTGATCAATAGGTGGTTTCGTCAGCTCRGCGTGCAGACACGTAGTCCTGAAGCAACGTTTACTTTTACAGATTGTGTCGGCCTCAGTTGAACTCTGACTTCTGTAGTTCCCACAGCGAGGAACTGTCAGGGAGAGGGACAACATGCCACCACAAGAGGGCTCACTCAGATCCAAAATTTTCTTTTTTACAATACACTCATGTTATTTTGTTTCTGATTGTCCCAGAAGAGATTCTGATTGCATGTGAAGAGAAGAAACATTCATCAACACTCAATCAATAAAACACATAAAAAAGATGTACACGCTTTGTTTTAWTATCTGTGATACAAGATATTTAATGCTTGTTAACATGCTGAAATGACTGATGAACATGTCTGATCAGACCAATCAGAACAACATGAAGTCCAAGTGTAACAGAATAACTTTTAATGTCTAGATTCTTATTAGTATTTGTTTGAATCAATGTTGTTAACTTTGTACAAAAGTTTTAGTTTAAAGTACGTGTAAGTCATTATAAAGAGGTAAATGTACTTTATGTATGATTGCACAGGTCATTTTGAGCCACAGTGCAGTGGTGACTGATCTTCTGCTGATACATAATAAAATTCTGCAAAACGTAGTTTTTATGTACCTGGTTATAAACTCATGTATTTTGCATTGTGCCAAAATGTTTAGTTGATAAGTGTACAAAAGTGCATTGATCATTATATTTATACATTTTTTAAAGTAAAGAAAAAGTGTTTACATTACACAATCAGCAAATAGTGTTTTTATTTACAGAAAAAGCAGTTTCGCTGTTTTTCCATCCATTAATTATCTTTACCCACTTCTTCCTTTCCAGGTTGCTGGTGCTCATGTTTAGCAGTCACTGTGTGAGAGGCAGGGTGCACCTTGGACAGGTTGTAAGTCCATCACAGGGACACTGTTAAAAGGGCCTTAAAGGCACAGTGTGTAAGATTTTGTCAATTCTTTTAGCCGAAATTGAGATAATCACTGTCGACAATAATAAAAAAACATGTCTAATTATTGCCGACAAAGACTTTGTTTTATTATTTTTACCTTATAAAAAGCTGTTTATATCTCCATGGTCGCGGGTCTCCAGTACAGGCAGCCGCCATCTTGCACCGCCATCTTGTCTACGAAGGCTCATGAAGGACAAACTGCAGTGGTAGCGTCAAAAACTGTTTTAGTTGTAATACTGTAAATGTAATATTTGTTGTCTGTCATTGTAGCTGGGATAATTTTACTTATTAAAGCTCATAATCTTACCACTTGAAACATCACTAGCCCTGAAGCTGCTGGTAGACATCGCRGTTGGAATTATCAAAGGTTTTTGACACCTGAGAGACACCGTAGCAACTCCTTTGTGTTTGGAAGCGGGGGGTGGGGGTGGGGGGAGGACCAGGGAGGATGATTCAACCACTCATCCACTAGATGTCGCTGAAAACAACAAATCCTACACACTGTGCCTTTAAGGTGGACAATGGGGGATTTAGCCCCCACCCATGTGAGGTATCATGAATAAATGAAAAAGATGAGCTCTCAGCTGATCACTTTATCAGCCAGAAACTGACCACAGACCCACCTGCTGTGTGTCTGCTTGTAAAACCGGCATTCTGCTGCTGCTGAGCAGAACTGGCCCCTGTCTATCCTGCTGGACAGATGAACTTTGGACTGAATTACCCCCAACTTACTCTGGCTTGGATTGTCACTGTATCCCTATATGTCCCCACTGAACATGCTGAGCTTTTCCAGAATCAACAATGTGTTGGAGATTAGATGATGGAGAATGGAGAGAAAGTGTTTTTTAATTAAGTTTTTGTGTGATTTAATAAATGTTTTATTTTTCTGATCAACAGGATTCCCTTTTGAGTTCATGTAAGTTTGTTTATTGGTTATTTAAAAAGTATTTTAGTTATTCTGCTTGTGTCAGTCTACTTTGGTCCAAAACCTCCTAAAGACTGCAACGGTCATGGACAAATTTTAAGTGTTCTTACAAAAAAATAACAACCTCTCTACTAGAAACCAAAACAATAAAGTTCTTTTTACTGGAACCCTAGCCTTGGTCAATCAAGGAATCAAAAATAAAAAATGTGAAGCTAATAATGTTCCTATTCTGACCTTGTTAATGTAGATGTAATTGCCACTTAGTGGTGCATTGTGGGTATTTGTTTTGTTAGAGTGAGTGAATAAAAGAAAATAAGTTTTAGAAATTACCAAGAGCAGTGTCTGATGTCTTTATTCATTTATTTATTTATTGAAGTCTCAGTTTCTCACAAGAGTTCACGTAACTTAAAGAGTGAGTGATACTGCTGTCATGTCATCAATCAATCACCTGTTCATACAGTGATCCCAGGAAGAGTTCCCTGAATTCCAACACAAAGAGGATTAAATCAAACTGGACTGTTCGGCAGATTAAGAATAAGCAGATGTGCTGTTTTTTTTTTTTTTGTATGTTTCAGAGATCTTTTCTCATCAAGGGACCCATGCAGCTCATTTAGACAGTTTGTGGGCGAAGCTTGGACAGCAGGTTGGGTATGGCGTCTGGTTTATGTGTTTGAAAGTAGTAAATAGCGCCTCCTCCAGCCAGAACGGCCAGGCTCAGCTTGAAAAGACGAGCTGCAATGGAAGGCTCTTGCTCAGGCAGCTGGAGAAAAACAAACAAACAAACATTTAAATCGTGTCATATATCAGCTAAAACCGTCATGCAAGAAGTCACTGAGGAACCTGTTCAGACCTTTCTTGTTTTTAGGGGCTGGTACATGCGGTCAAACTGAGTGAAGATTGCTCTTCGGGCCCCGTCCCATTTCCCTGGTCCCATTAAACGGTACTGGAAAGCTGTGACAGGCCCCCAAAGGACCCTCTTGAACAGAGGGTAGTCTGTGAAGAAGAGCCAGAGCAGACTGGGCCGTGCTCCAATCTCTCCAGCTAAACTGTCCATATAAGAAACAAAGTCCACCTGCAGGGGGGTCAGCTTTGACACGATGTAGCTGTGGAAATGATTGCACAAATATTCAGTAAAAAAACAGGAAAGTACAAATTACTTCATGGCTTATGGAAAGGAATATTTACTTTTTCTCCATGTCTTTGGTGTCTTTTTCCACAGCCTTGATCATGGACTGGTTTGAGGGCAACTTTTTGTGTCCTTTGATGAGAAACAATAATGTGACATGCAGATATAATCTGATCATTTCACACTTACAAAGTATCTAAAGTAGAGATGAGAGGCAAGTTAGCCTCTGAGCCTCACCTTTATAGACCCGTGCCACCCAGCGGGCCTGCATCTCTGCTTGAGTCATGATGGCTCCGAGGGAATGAATGAAACCCACAACTGCCAAAGTGGGATGCTCCAAATTTGGGTGGAAAACATGTTTGTATAAACCTACACGGTGTCCGGATTTATACAGAACATCATTTGATAAGTAGGGGAAACCGTAGTTGTACCCTGTGGCAAACACAATCATATCCACCTGTAATGAAGAAGTGGAAAACCTGAGAAGATTGTGCCAGAAATGCATCCTCTTGCAGGTTTGTTAGAGAACAAGTTTTACCTTTTCGACGGTGGTGCCATCTTCGAACTCTACAGTGGAGCCACGGATTTCCTTCACGTTTGGTTTGACGATGACCGAGCCTGACAGGATCTTAAACGGCAAGTCATCGTTGATCACCGGAATCTGACTGAAGAGTCTGTTAAATAACAAACAAAAACCCGAGACATTAGATAAATATTTTAATTATTCTATAAAGTCAAGTTCAAGAGGGTTCGAAAGTTTCAGGAGTAGAAGGCTATTTAGAAAACATAGTGGGCTGACTGAGTGAAAATTTGAAATTTCAAACATCAGTAATGCTTTCTGCTGGCTAAGGCTGGGAGGGTGTTTGAAGAGTTCAAAATCAGCAGTTTTTGAGGACAATTTGTGAGAAATTTGGTTTATTTTGTCTTAAAGATTGTTGTGTTTTATGTGCCGCATCATTTAACGAGTGTTTTTTCACAATTTAGATTTTCATTTGTAGTGTTCCATCTGCAATGAAGTAAGAAGAAATGTGTTTTTTTGATTGGTAATATATTGACAGCCTCTAAGCAAAGAGGGTTAGCCAGAGGGCAGTCTGCCTGCACCAGCTTAGAAAGGAGGAAAATAACATTAAACTACCAGAGTGTAAAAATCTGATATCCAACCTAAAAATATCTTGACCACAATCTTTCCAAATAGGAACTCCCACTTGGCGGGGATGCTCTAGCTTAAATTCAAGACTCGTGAACATTCCTACATCCCAGTACGGATGGACTGCAGCAAAAGAAGTTGGTGTAAATGTGTCTTAATGGAGATTTTACACAGCAGATTTCTTTTGAATCCTATAGAAGTTACTCTATACAGTATTGTCCCAGACAYACTCACCTGTGTTTAGGTTTCAGGCCATACATGGTGTGGTCGTACATGAAGTTGAGTTTATGCTCCCCAATCCAGTTGAAGAAGTTGATGGGCAGCAGCTGGAACAGGATGTGCAAGAAGCGCGTGTTGTACTTCATGTCCACTGGAATGCCATTATCAGAAACCTGACGGATGACCCAAGCACCACGACGAGTGCTCAAATACACCTGCAGGACAACAAGCACATGAAGGAACAACCATACAAACCACTGAGGGACGGAGCATTTCGAAAGACAACAATAGCAACAAGAACCTGCTCTGCAAATCTGCTGCCCTCTACGGCAATGTCCCCTCCGGAGTTACCAATGCCGATGACCACCACCCTCTTCCCGTACATGTCCTCAGGTCCTTTATAGTCCCAACTGTGCAGGTATTTTCCTTCAAAGGTTTCGATTCCTGCAACACAGAATCATTACGCACAATGTGTGTCTGAACTTCACAATTTTAGGGCAGTGGTGAATCTAGGATTTTTCTGAATAAGGGACCACAATATTCTTAGAAGAGCCAAGTATTTATATAACATCTTTGTACACAATACTCTGATTTTGGTAAGATGTATACATTTAACCAGTCACACATGTTCAAACACTTGTAATGTAATTTAAAAAACGTTTCATGTATATTCTCCTTACAAGTTTTATGTGCATTTTTTACTGTACATAGATCAAATGCTCTCAAACGCACAGCAAGTAAGAAAATCCAGCCATTGTTGGTGGAAAGACTTTTCCTGCARGACTGTTCAAATCTTATGAAGTGAAGACAATGTCTGCAAGCTTAACGCATTAGCGCCTCTAGTGTTTGAATATGGAACTTCACCTACCACCATCACTCATGGGCAAAGGACAGATGAGTGACAGGACAGGGCCCCTGTGGCCCCGCCCCTAGAACTGCTGCTGTTTGAAAGTAGAGAAAACAATGTAATTTGAACATATAGAATGCCCAACCTGGGAAGTCTTTGAATGGCAGGTTAGGATAGGTGTAGTGACCAGAGCAGCAGATAACTGCATCGAAGACATGCCTCTCCTCTAGTCCATCTTTATCCTCTGTGACCACCTCCCACTGACCGGTGTGAGAAAAGTCTGGTCTCTGGGTGACGCTCTTCACTGAGGTCTAAGCATAAGATGTATATAAGAGCTTAGCTGTCCATCATTTGATAAATTGCAATAAAAATAATGCATTTGTATCTAAATATTTTTTTAACCTGGAAACGAATGCGTTGGAGTAGCTTGAAGTGATCTGCATACATCCTGAAGTATTTTAGGATTTTAGAGTGGTGCATGTAGTTGGGGTAATCAGCTGGGATGGGGAAGTCACTGAAGCACATCATCTCTTTAGAGATATTAATGGTAAGGGAGCGGTAGATGCTGGCCCTGTTGGGCTCTGATACTTCCTGTAGTGGAGAAAAGGTTTATACATACATACATACACACACACATATATATACACACACACATATATACACACACATATATACACACACACACACATATATATATAAATTCAGTTTTCATTCAGTTTCACATAAATAGCTTGAAAGCATAAACTAGCTTTTTTTGTATTATTATTTTTCAGTTTTATATGAAAAATATCTTGCCTTGAACTTCCACAGTCCACCCATGTCATCACTGCTTTCAAAGCAGGTCGGCTCCAAGCCCTCATCCAGACAGGCCTTAATGCTGGTCAGACCTGAGAGTCCCGCCCCGATCACTGCTACTTTCTGCACCATGATGAAGCTGCAAGAGAATAAAAGTAAAACTGAATTCAGTTGAGTCTTTTACTATATTCAAGTATAGAATTTGAAATTCACAGCTGTTCCAGGCTGTTTGGTAAAATTTATTTAGAAAACCTTATTGTGTTCAGCTAAAAACCCAGCTTGCTTGTCTGGTTAACGGTCATATTTGGTGATCAGTGACTAAGAATACTAGAAAATATATACATAAAGTATAAGAAGGTACATTGGAGAAAAAAAATCACCAAATAACTCACAACTTGACAAACACAATTAAAAAATCCCTCCAGTCATACATGAACAGAGCAAGCACAGAGAATAAGGACCGATCCATATTATCCACAACAGAATATGAACTAAACTAAACATTGGCAATTGGCAACGGCAAACAAAATATGTTTAAATACTAAATTGTATCTTACACTTGAGAAACAAGACCAATGTCCTCCAGAGGATAATAAAATCTATTGCACTGGTTCACAAATTTGGGGTCAGGACCCACAGTGTCATAGTCTGTATTTATTCTCCTTAGTTTTCCTAGTGTTTTCTATGTTCCCCAGTGTGTCTTTGCCCAGCTGCCCCACATTTACCTTGATTGTCACCCTTGTGTTTCTCCTCAGGTGTTTTCTGTTCAGTCATTAGTTTTCTGTGTATTTAAGCCCTGTCCTGTCTCTGTCTTTTGTCGGATCATTGTTTGTTCTGGTTCTCTGTGCTTTGTTCCCCCTGCCTGTGTGATCCTCGTGCCTCTGTAAGTTTGAGCTGGCTTTACAGCAGTTTTTTGTTACTTTAATAAATTTTTGTTCAACTTTTGGAACCTGCCTGCACCCTGGGTCTGTTCATGCCAAATCCTCACACACAGTAGGTTCACAAAACATCAAGGTGGAGTCCTGAAATCCTTTTCTGAATTAATTACATATAAAAATGACTACTAATCTTTTTTCCTTCATTGTTACAAAAGAAGGAGGTTAGTGTACTTAAAAATGGATAAAATTGATAAAATTATCATGATGAATATTATTTCTTAATTTGACTTGATACCAATGTTTATCACCCAAAAATAGTTGGGTGCACAGGTCTCTGCTGTGCTAAAGCATTTGGAAACCATTGGTCGTATATATTCCATGACATTGTTAACTCTTGGTGCCTTACATATTTTTTTAGTATATAAAGTTTATTCATTTCTTAAAAAGTAAAAAAAGCTCATTCTTTAAACAAAAATGCAAATCACAAATAAAATGAAAGACAGCAGGAAGAAGAAAAAGTCTTCTTCTTGAGCATTTTTCGTGAATAAATCACATAAATATTTAAAAAAATTTGAAAGACAACTCGAAAGACACATTGTAAAACAAGACATTTACTGTACAAACATAGCAGCCACCGTTCAGCATGTCCGCCCTGCAGCTGTATGATAATAATCTTTTTCCCAACCTTTTTAGATTGAATATAGCTCTGTTCAGTGAGGCATTTGGGAATGAATGTGGTTTTTGTTCTCTTTTTTTTACATGATAAAGGCCTGAACTCTTAAATTGTTGATACAACAATAATATTCATTTGTATTTTCTTAGTTTGTAGTTTTCTTCACCGAGCTACTTTAGTTTGACCTCATTGCATCTTAGAAGCAGGTGAAAGTTTTAGAATAAATAAATAACCACAAGTGTCAACCCCACTTTGCCTTTTTTTTAAACCAACAGCCCTGTTTTAGTTTCATCTTGAAGTTTATCTGTGTTTTCTTGTCGGGTCTCATATTTTTATTGGCCTGATTCTAAATGATCCAGTGCGGCTTTTAACCCGATGCTCACCTTTGCACCATTTCACTTGATAACCTGAATTACATGATTGACTAACGTTTGCTGTGCATGTTCTGACTGATTGCCCTCAACATAAAGCAATGAATAGATCAGCCAGAGTTTAAAGTACCTTAAAGTATATTCAAACTTTCAGCTCCTAATCTCATGTTCTGTCATAAAATAATCCCAGTTCCTAGGAGTACAATGAGGGAATGAAGGCAACAAAGCAGCACTAAACCTTTTAATGACCTGCTGTAGCACAGCAATATATCACATTGTTATATTTTGATCCTATCATTATCATTATCATTGTGTAAGAAAATCGACTAATCTACAGAAAAAGTCACAACTTTGTCCTTTTTTAAATAATTGCTGAAATATGCATAAATCTTGTTTAGTCATTTTGTAGTTTACAAATGTGAATGTTTGACTGTGCAGACTGAGCATGCTTCAAACTGCAGCCCTCTATCACAAAAAAAAGTGTAAGTATATTCTCTTTCCTTCTTACCTCGACAGTCCAGATGAGCTGATTCTCCGGCTCGCTGGACGAGCATCACCTGAACACGGCCTTTTATAGAAAGAGTTGTTTTTCGTTTATTTATAAACCCCTATTCAATGCAAATGAAGAAAAAAAATGACAGTAACCAAATTGAGCAATGTTTAACTTAATCTGAGATGTTTTACTTTGACTAAAGTCCAGTTTGTGTCCTGATTCGTGTGGGTGGGAGAGAGCTGATCAGTGACTAACAATGACTGCATTCGTCACTCAAGCTGTGCAGGCATGTGGAGCATAAAGGTAAAGTTTAAAAAAATCATAGGTTTTAGTGTTGATTTTTCAACTTAAAGTAATGAAAAAACATTTGCATATGTGCAATCAAAAAGGTGTAGTATCTGCACTTTTACACAAAGATAGACTAAAAAAAATTTATTAATTATTGAACCTGATGCCAGATTCTTAAAAGGTTTTTTTTCTCTTAAGTTAGATTTTTTTTATCCACCCATCCATTTTCTGTACACGCTTCTTCCTTTTCAGGGCTGCATGGGTCACTGGTGCCCATATCCAGCAGTCACAGTGCGAGGGGCGGGGTACACCCTGGACAGGTCGCAAGTCCATCACAGGGCCCTATGAAGCGCCGAAGTGGACAAACGAGACAAACAACCACTCACTCTCTCACTCACACCTAGGGACAATTTATAGTTATCAATTAACCTAACAGTCATGTTTTTGGTCTGTGGGAGGAAGCCAGAGTACCTGGAGAGACCGGGATTTGAACCGGTGACCTTCTTGCTGAGAGGCATCAGCTCTACCAACTGAGCCACCGTGTCACCAATTTTTTATATACAGTACATCTTTATTTCACTATAAAAATTTTCATAAAATAAGAAGAGAAAAATAAAATAAAACAAAAAAGAATAGTAAGTGTCATATTTACATTACAAAAAAAAAAACAGATGTGAGGGAGAATTGCCAAAAAACCCTCAAGGGGCTTGACAAGCGGCAATCTCCAAAAAAGAAATAACAACAATTACATAAATTTAAAAAATCCACACATTACAAAAAATAAAACACTACTCTAAATAAAGCAAAAAAAAAAAAAAGCTTTCAAAAATCAAACCCATAAGGGAAACCAGAGCAACACAAGAGCAACAATCTGATTATTTGCTTAAAAATCTCTTTGGAAACTTCCATGAGAGATCCTGGACGACTGTTCCATATCTTTGACCCTCTGCATAAAACACTGAACTGTGTTTGAGTTGTACGACAG
>NW_013952638.1:791829-795202 GCF_001266775.1 Austrofundulus limnaeus
TACTACTCTATATAAACAGCAAAAAAAAAAATGCTTTCAATAATCAAACCCATAAGGGAAACCAGAACAACTCAAGAGTAACAATCTGATTCTTTGCTTAAAAATCTCTTTGGAAACTTCCATGAGAGATCCTGGAAGACTGTTCCATATATTTGACCCTCTGTATAAAACACTAAACTGTGTTTGAGTTGTATGACAAGGGGGTCAGATAAGACAATTTCTACGAGTTGAATACCGGTGAAATTCGTTATTAAAAATAAAAATGTTACAAAAATGCTGGGGAAGTAACTTTTTATAGAACTATAAACAAATAAAGCAATTTGAAGTTGATTCACTTAGTAAACACTAAGAATATATGCCTGAGCAAACTGAGTGAGAGGGATGTCTACGATTTACACAAAATATTATTCTTAAAGCTCGTTTGTGAAGTCGAAAAGAAAAAGACCAAAAAAAAAACATGATCACTATATTTGATAAGCAAACACAGTCCTAATCTGTAACTAAATTTTCAGGTTGTCCCCTCATCTGACCTAAATTCAGCCGAAGAGTTCTTGTTTTTTATTATGTTYAGACTATGGAAAGAAAAGTTCCCACATGTGGGTTGGACACCACCAGCCCTCAGTAATGAGGRCGTTGCTTTGGTCAGTTGTAGTGAAGAAAAAGCCGAGTTGAAAGGTAAAGCTCTCAGTTTACTGGTCTGTCCAGGTTCCAACCATCACCTAAGGTCATGAGGCATGGATCATAACTGAAAGTACGAGATCCAAGATACAAGCAGACGAAAAGAGCTTCCTTCAAAGGGCGGTCGGGCTCAGCCTGAGTGAGGAGCTTCTTATTAGATACAGCAGTTAAATATRGAGTTTTATTATACTGGTCAGTTTTACTTAACTTCAAGGTAGGAGGTGTAAATTGATTTTACATGTTTAATGCTGTTTTGGTGGAGATCTGCTTGAATAAGATCCCCGCCAAAAAATAAAATAAACTAATCAGTCAAACTTTACAGAATATTTGAAAGTCATTTCAGATACAACACGGCAYATTACATGATCATATTCATAAGATACAAAAAAATAGCATCTTTACAGTTAACAAACAGACGGTATAGGTTTTTAGTCAACAGAACAGTGTGTGGTTTAAAGACTGATGCTGGCCTGTTTAYAGTTTTTCTTGGTTGCTTTGACACAGTAGTCCACTCAAACTCCACATTTTTCAAACAGGGAACACAGGACTCAAACAGTGACACTGATGGTCAACGTGACACATTTTGTTTGCAAAAGGCTCTGACTGAGCCAAAACTTTTCAAATATGAATCAAAAGCAAATACTGAATCAGAAAATGCTTTGATGCTAATTTTATTTATTCCAAGAGGTTTTTTTTTTTAAAAAAAAACTGTGGCTAAAATATAAAATGCTGTAAATATTACAGACAAAACTGTAAATATAAACCAAAATAAAACTTATCACAGAATAAGAATTTAGGAAAATAAAAATAAAATCTATTAGGGTATTAGAAAAACCCACTATTGGTAATCGGTTTGTTCTGGACCTCCTCCATCCATGCTGCTAAAGAACAACACAGACGTTGCACATTTTAAGCCCTGAGGAGGGTCAAACAGGTGATTCTGTGATTTCCTGCTGAGGTAGCCTCTAATATTCAGAAACAGGTGGTTTGTGTTTGTCACCAGAGCTAATACAATAAAGTTGAACTACTGGATTGACATCCATGTTGACTTTTCAGCAAAAGAGTGAAGAAATTATGTCAATCCAATGAGAAATGGTTAACACCTTTTCAAGACRTGACTTCTGCTCTGCTGAATTTTTAATGATGAAAATGAGTGGMRCCTAGTTTCTTTAACTGGGTCAAAGCAACCAAGAAAAACYGTAATAATGTGAAAGAGTTCCTGTGATGACTGCTGACATATGGGCCCAAATGTTCCTCAACCTGTCAGGAAACATGAACAATGTAAGGTGGAAAAATCTATTCAACAATTTAAAAAAATAGTGTAAATACAACACTTTCTTGTGGATTTTAAGTTTCATTTCGTTTTGTCACAGTTCAACAARCCATTAATGGATAATTTGGTCACTAAAATAGCTCGATCTTCTGCCGCCTATCCATAGTCTGGTGGTGGAGGCAAAAGGTCTAGGAGAACAACCCATCTTTCTTCCCAGTGACATCTTACAACTCATCCTGAGGCCTTCCCAGGCCAGAGAGGATACACAATCCCCCCAGCAAGTCCTGGATCTTCCTCTGGGCCTTCTGCAGGGAGATGTTAACAGAACACCTTGTCCAGGAGGCATCCTAATAAGAACCACCTCAACTGACTTTTTTCAGTTCACAGGAGGCCCTACTCCAAGCTCACGGGGGGGGGCTTCCAGCCTGTGTATGGATGTCGGGCATGTGGGGTTATGATTCTTGCTGTGKCCCTGTGGAAGTATGGAGGAACGATGGTGTCGCTGTCTGYTTTTGATGAYGTCATAGACRTTGAAATGACGATGATGATTGTAAGCTACAGCACAATTTTATAAATCAAAATATGTAAAAATGATGAAACTTTCTCTTTAAAGAAGTGTTTTAAGGTTCAGACTGGAATTAAAAACCAGTGGACAAGCAGACTCCAATAAATTTCTTCAGTTGTCTCTGCGTCCCTCTGCTTGTCGATGTCCTTCTGGCCTTTAGCAGGATTTTCTGYACAGGAAGACGGTCTTTCAATCCCACAGCTTTGTAAAGTCCTCACAAAGACAAAATTGTCCGAGGACAGCRTGTCCATGCGKCCTGTAGAGATGGACACACATATATTTAGGTTTTAATGTAGGAATGATGTGTTAAACTTAGTGAATGTTTGATTATAAACTGTGAGCTAAAGAYGAGGCTAAYTGACCTGACTGCAGCTGCAGCATCCAGACACATCTGACTGAGAGCCAGGAGGAGGCCTGAGGTGAAACCAGGTCCTGATGTCAGAACCATAGCTATATATGAAGGCTGAGCTTCCAGCGTCCTCACGCAGCAGCCATCTTGGGAGGGGAGCTTGCCCACTCTTAACATGAACGTGTGTGGTGTATTTACTATTTAAATAAYCATAACTTGGTCAGTTTTGATCGGACTTTCAAACTGATTTTTTTTTTTGTTATAAAGATGAGACATGTTATAAAACTGCATACTTATAATGGACATTCATATAATAATTATGTTGTTTTAATAGGTAAAGTATATATACACAGAATACATTTAGGTTACTTTCACAGGTATTCACAAATAAAAATATTAAGCAAACTTATACACAAGTCAAAAATAATACAAAATAGTATTATCAGTGGTAATTAATATGAAATAACCCTGTTTTATATTTCCCTCATATTTTCCCCTAGACATGCAA
>NW_013952638.1:795360-804503 GCF_001266775.1 Austrofundulus limnaeus
ATATCTGCATGTCTAGGGGAAAATATGAAAAAAAAATAAAACAGGGTTATTTCATATTAAGTTATTATTATATATAACTAACAGAATGTTATAATCAACCAGATAATAGATTTTTAATAATTTCAGTTTAGAAAATAATATATTAGATGGATATATTGGCAATGTTTTCGAGTGATAATTCTTAATGCTCTTTTTTGCTAAACAAAAACAGGATTTGCAATTGTCTTACATGCTTTACCCCATGCCTCAACACAATAAACCAAGTGTGAAACAATTAATCCGTTTTATAACATATACAAAGCTTTATCATTACACAAGTCCATTACTTTTTAAAGCAATGATTTAGCTAGTTTTATTCTTAAACTATTTATATGAGGTTTCCATGTCAGTTTCTCATCAATAATAACACTCAAAAACTTTACCTCACTGACTCTACTAACCTCCACATTGTCAACTCTAAATGGAATGTTAACAGTTCTTTGTCTATTTGTAAATATAATATAATTAGGTTTATCTAAGTTTAATGATAATTTGTTTAGTTTAAAACAATCTTGTATTGTCACAAATTCTGCTTGCATTTTCTTTAACATTTGTTCTATGCCTTTACCCAAACAAACAAAAAAAATAGTGTAACATCAGCAAACAAAACACATTTAAAGAACCTTGACACATTAACCATGTCATTTAGATAAACAGTTTTGCTCCAAGTTCAGAACCCTGAGGAACTYCACATGTTATTCCACAGTAACAGTATTTAAAAACTGTAAGTGAAATTTGACAAAAGGTTGTCAAGTTTCACTTACAGTTTTTAAATACAACCACCAGATGGCGCAACATACTTATACAGATATTTTATCTTTGAATAACTGGTAATAATTATTATTGCAAACAAAAAGCTAATAAAAGCTCACATCACAAATCAAAGCCTCCTCTCCTTTTCTTGGGTGACTAAATGTCCAGTAGTAGCTGGTTCTCATGAGAACAGTACTTAAACAGACTAGTGTTTTGCAGAGAATACCATGGTACTTATAGGATGAAATTATCAAGATTGTGCACCTGCAGCTTGGAGACTCATTTCCTGTCGCTCCTGCTGGATACACAGCCAAATCCAAAGTGTTAATTTAACTCTCAGTGTTAAATTTAACACTTTTTCTGAGTTTAAATAATTCTCACAGACTCTAAGTTAAAATTACACTTTCAAAAGGGTTCGTATTTAACACTTCTAAAGTGTTAGTATTTAACTCTTTAATGTTGTTAAATATTTGACACCCATTGATGTTCTTTTCTAATACTACATAAGTGCACTTTTAACTCAAAACAGTCTTATTCTCTTTCACTGTCGGTGTTAAAATTTCAACATGCATTGTGTCATTTTATGATACATTCAGTGTATTTTTAACATTTCCTTACACTAATGTGTTAACATTTATTGTTTTTTCTTTCAGTATATACTGTATATAAAGTGTATTTTGCATTTAGTAGCCTAAAATACAAGATCAGTGTAAGTTTTACACCGTAGGCAGAGCAGATTGCACTCTGGCTCAGAGTTGAGGTCAACTCTTACATGTACGACCACAGCAGCAACAGAGTCGACCTTCACACACCAGGAAGTACCTCTGACTCATGTTGTCGATTTATGAACAATAGCACAAACTTAAACTTGAACAACTAACTAACCTGAACCAAACAACTAACCAGATCAACTGAACATCTTCAATAGTCATACACATGGAAAACACATCATTTCTACACGATTACCTGCATCTCTTGCTTTGAATAGTCTGGTTAATTTGGCATGAGGTGGAAGAAGGCGGGGATTTTCAGAATCAACACTACACAGTGTTGTATGACCACACTGTTAAGCGTTATACAACATACAACACTTTTAAGTGTTACGAACAGTGGGTGGAGCTTATTTAACTCTCTCCAGAGTTAAGACAACACTGATGAAATTAACTCTGTGAATTAGTACTAACACTGGTTGTCAGTTAACTCAGAAAGTGTTTACAAAAACACTTCAGGAGTTAAAATCAAAAGTTTAACACTGAAATGTTAACACTCTGGTGGAAAGCAGTATTTACAGCTGATCTGACCTTGATGCACGGGCTTACCTGGGCTGAAGCCCTCCAGGTCTACAAAACACATGTAGACTAGAGAGGCAAACTGCCACGACCCCGTTAGCAACTCTGCAAGGGAGATCTGGTCCACTTGTAACTGAGGCTTGACCGTCAATTGGAGCCTACCTTCCAACACCCTGGAGTAAACTTTCCCAGAGAGGGTGAGAAGTGTCATCCTACAATAGCTGGAATACACCCTCTTTTTAAAAATGAGAACCATCACCCCGGCTATAGTCCTCCATGCAATGTTGACGTATCAACCATAACAACCCCACAACATCCAGAGCTTTCAGCATCTCTGGGTGAATCTTGTCCACCCATGGCGCTCTGCCACCAAAGGAGCTTTTTCACTACTACTTTTTCACTCTGTGACCTCTGCCATAATGGACTTGTCTTCCCCTGAGTCCTCAGACTGCCACTTCAAAGTTGGACATGGAGGAGTGATATCAGGATATCGCTCTTGCTGTTGGAAATGGGATGCCCTCTTTTTCCCTGACTGAAAGAAGAATAGAAAAAGACAGAGAGGGAGCATTATTTCATTGTTCTCAAACAACAGTAGTTTCTCTTGTCCTCAGTGTTTGAGGCCTCCCTGCACCACCTGACTCGCTGGTAAGCTCAGAATCGAGGGGCACAGCTCTGACTGTGTTTTTGTTGGGACATTTCGGACACTCGCTATAACCCTTGGTAAGGCTTTTCTTTAAATGTACTAATAAAAAGGTTTGTATCAAAATCTCAAATGCATATTTTCCTGTTATTCTATGTTTTTCTAATTCAAACAGATTACCGGTTTTGCCCTACTGGATTTGATTCTGAAGTGATTATGAGCACTTTGACCGGTCTGAGGGCCGACTCGGCTCAGTTCAYTCTGAAAGGAGAGCCCTTCCTCATCCTGGGAGGCTCTGTCCATTACTTCAGAGTCCCCAGRGCCTACTGGRAGGACCGGCTGCTGAAGATGAAGGCCTGTGGTCTCAATACTCTCACAACGTAAGCTCTTACTGCAAGTATTAGTGTAGATTACGAAGAAAGAATGTTGCTCTCACTCATTCAAATGAAAACTGAGTGTTGCTGTTTCAGATACGTGCCATGGAACCTACATGAACCTGAGAGAGGAGCTTTCAACTTCCAGGATCAGCTGGACCTCAAGTAAGCCTTCTTCAATTTTTTTTCTAGGTTATTTTTTAAATCTGCTGGGTGATTTTATACAGAACGTATTATGTCTGTGTTGCWTCAGGGCATATATCAGTTTGGCAGCGGACATAGGTCTGTGGGTGATCCTGAGACCTGGACCTTACATCTGTGCTGAATGGGACTTAGGTGGATTACCCAGGTGAAATCATCTGTCTGTTGTTATAAAGCTTGACTGTTTTAGGTTAGTTTCAAGGTTTAGGTTAATTTTAGGGTAAATGGTCAGGGTTAAGCAAAAAAGTCTGAACAAATGAATGGAAGTCAGCGCATGGTCCCCACAGGGTTCAAGAACAAACGTGTGTGTGTGTGTGTGTGTGTGTGTGTTAGCACTACTCCTATTTCAAAGAAGGATAATTAAATTAACTAAACTGAATTAAGTGGTCTGAAACTAATTTCACAAAAATCAAAATAAATTAAATTTAGTTAAATATGCCTCAAATTAAAGTTGATTTGAGCTGAATTGAATGTTCCAGAATGTTTTAGTATGGAAACCAAGAGCGGATGTTTTCAACAGATAATTTCTTTTCCATGGTTTTCTTGCAGTAACAATATATYACGTTGTTATCACAAAATAAAGATAAGCTTTTTTTTTAGATAAGTTAATTTTCCAATTGTTTTCTTGAGATAATGAGTTATGATTTTCCTATAGTTATTTAAACATTTTAAATAATTATATAATGAATATAAAATTAGACATTAATTAAAATTGGTATTTATAATAATAGTTTTTGTTCACAAAAGTAAAATCTACAAGCAAATCAAACTGTTTAAACATACAAAGACGAGGTGATGGTTTTAAAATTGAGAAAGCTTGTTYCTTGTAAATGCCTTTAAAATGTATGACGAACAGCCCATCGACATCACAGCAATCATTTGTGAAGTGTCCCCATCACATTTAAAATTTAATTCATTTGGACCCTCACATTTATCATAAAACATTAGTTCACCCAGTGTTGTTTCTGTGACTTAAACAATTTCATTCCACTTGAATTATAGAAGTGTTTACTYATGTAGGTAAAGGTCTGTTTAACCTGCAGAATGCAGGAAATGGCATCTACATCATTCAAAAATTTAGGTGGGAGGACCCACAGACCCCCTGTTAGTGAGCCCCCTCCCCCCAACATTATGAATAATTCTGCCACTGAAATATGTAATAATAATGTAAGGACTCCGTGTGTAAAGATATAGAACTCAATAGAAATCGATTGTTGTGGAAGTGCAGAAAGTATTTGGACATCACAGAATCAGTAATATTATTTGTAAAATAACAAACTGAACATCTGTTGGAAAATAGTTTTCAAATCGTCATTTTACAAATGCATCATAACATTTCTGTTACAGATTTTTGTTTTGGTGTGCCACCCTTGGTTTTTCAGTAGCCCACCCCACCACCCCCATGAAAAAATTCTGCAGGYGCCACTGCCGTACATTACAACAAATACGAGTTGAACCTAATTAAACATTTTTAAACTGAATTTATACAGTACACTCTAAAAAATGAAGYGTTGAATTYAATGGTTCCMCTAAAAGTAATTATGTAAACTGAGCAAAAATTTGCTTTACATTTACTCATCTCAGTTAGTGGAACCAGTTGACATAAATTGGTTAGGTAAATTCAACACTTCATCTTTTAGAGGGTAATTGAACTTAATGAATTTACTGAAATTAAATAAAGTTGTGCTGAATTAGGCTGAGCTTAACTGTAGATTAAATTGAATTCATCTTAATCGACCTAAAATACCTGAATTGAATTTGACCGAATACAAAATTATCAAATTAGATTAACCAAAAAAAGGAGTCATATAAAACTAAATTGCAATACTTGAACTGAATAGAATTTTCGTATTTTGTTTTAAATGCTCAGATCAAAAACACAAAATGGAAAATCGGGCACGATTGAATCCACAAATTACATTGAACTGAATCGAATCGAATGAAATAAAATCAAATTGAATCAAATCAAATCAAACTGGATTGGACTGGACTGGATCTATCTCTATAGTGAATTTAATTGAAACACCAGTTTATCAAAGTTCCTTTGTTTGTTTGTTTGTTTGTTTGTTTGTTTGTTTGTTTGTTTGTTTGTTTGTTTGTTTGTTTGTTTGTTTGTTTGTTTTCCAGCTGGTTGCTTCAGGATAAAGACATGCAGTTGAGGACAACTTATCCTGGATTTGTAAATGCAGTCAACGTGTACTTTGACAAGCTCGTCTCTGTTGTCAGACCACTGATGGTAAAATATAATCTTTGTTAGACTTTGTATCAACAAGGGAACATTTTGCCGCACAGTAACTTTGTGTGTTTTTAGTTTGAACATGGAGGACCAATCATTGCAGTTCAAGTTGAGAATGAGTATGGTTCGTATGCTAAAGACGACAAATACATGCCACTTATCAAAAATGTGAGTTTATTRAGAATGATCATTTTTTAAACATCATTTTGACCATAACTAAAGCTTCTTAATAATCCTGTTTTAATCTTCTGACAGAGCCTCCAGTCCAGAGGGATCAATGAGCTCCTGATGACTTCAGACAACTGGGAAGGCTTGAGTTATGAAGGGATGGAGGGAGGTACAGACACATACAGTGATTTCTGTTTACTTTGGCCATTATGTTTGTTCATATTTGTTCTCTTAATATTGTAATATATCTGTGTATTTCTTATTTCAGTTCTGAAAACAATAAATCTGCAGAGACTGTCATTTGGAGCCATCCAGCACTTGGCCTACATGCAGGTAAACATAGATAATGTGTCTTATTTTAACACTCACACACGGTAACTTCAATAAAACCATTTTTGTTAATTTTTCTGAAATGTTTTTGACATATTGGTCACTTTTTAAAAGAGAAATTCTTTTTTGGCCCTCCCCAATGATTAGAAAGAAATTTGCAAGAATCTACTTCCCTGATTGAAAGCTTATGTGCAACTGACCACCACCTGGATTTTTYTGAGGGCCACAAAGCAAAAGTTAAAATAATAAAAATAATGCTATTTCATTTCAAACAGTTGCAGTGTTTTAATATAATCTTTAACTGACAGGGGTGTGTTCTGTTCTTTGTTCTGCGAAGCCCCACAAGCCTCTGATGGTGATGGAGTACTGGTCTGGGTGGTTCGACGTTTGGGGAGAGCATCATCATGTGTTCCACGCAGAAGGTAAAGAAACTTAATGCAGTTTGACTCTTTTCTTCTTCCTGCTTGGAGCCACCTGTGTGCTGTCTCCTCTCTGGCAGACATGCTTGCTGTTGTGTCCGAAATCTTGGAGCGAGGTGTTTCCATTAACCTCTACATGTTCCACGGCGGGACCAACTTCRGCTTCATGAACGGAGCGATGGACTTTGGCACCTACAGACCTCAGGTCACAAGTTACGGTACGGTCAAAGGCCAAAAAGCAAAGCATGCCTACAAGAGCTGAAGAGGACTACACTCTCCGGCAAAGAACTGACGGCTTCAAACTGGTTTTATTGGCAGATTATGATGCTCCGCTGTCTGAAGCTGGAGACTGCACTCCCAAATATCACCTTCTGAGGAATCTGTTCAGCCGGTTTCACTGTAAGACCTTCCTCATCCAAATGGCATGATTACACAACAAATTTTACAAGAAGATGTATGAATTTAAGATTACTGCTGGCCTTAATGAAATGTTTTGGGGGTTTTCTATGATGTGTTTTCCAGCTGAGCCTCTTCCTGAAGTTCCCCTACCTCAAGAGAGGAGAGCTTACCAGCCTGTTTTAATGCAGCACTACCTTTCTCTGTGGGACAGCCTTCAATTCACAGACAAGGTGAGCACCTCTGTAGTGACAGCTAATATATTAAACAATAAAATGCAATGCGCTGAAATCAAACTCAATATATATATGGTATGTCTTCATTCTCTTAAACTAATGTTAGTTGTAAAGTTGGCAAACACATCTTTCGCACATGCCTGTTTTTTGKAGAGACCAAGAATCAGGGCTGGCCCTAGCCAATTTGGCACCCTAGTGAAGATTTTTTTTTCTTTTTTTTTTTATTTAACCAGGTAGATCTCACTGAGATTAAAAATCTCTTTTTCAAGAGAGACTTGGTCAAGAACGGCAGCAGCACCCAAACATTACCAAATTCAGAGCTGCAGGTAGTAAACTACAATCAARTTCATCATGATAAATAAAAGTAAGACAAGAAACACCCAGAAAAGATTCAATCAGACTAAAATAGAGTATAAAATCAGTTAAAACATATACCAACAAAGTGCAAACTGTTCAAGAATTCCAGGTGGCTCCCCTTGTGCAATTTTTTTAAATCTCACTGCCAGTTTACAGGCACTCACATACCAGTTTAAATATTTTTGTCTTTCATGTTATTTTTTCATCTTTAGAAACCAGATATCTAATTAAAATGGTTATCAATATAATTCATTTGCAACAGGATAAGTCTACCACATAGCTGCCAACATTTGCTGCCAGCGATGAGGATTACCTGMTGCTCGCTGCACGAGCAGCTGTGGAGTGAATCAGTTCTAGGGGGGTCCAGGGGTACACGCAACAGGAAAAAAWTTGTAAAAGATCTACTCATAACTATGCAKTTTTCAGCCATTTGAAGAGAATTTTACTAAATTATTGGGATTAAAAATCATCAAATCAGTGTTTTAYAAAGGTAGAACACTGAAAACCAGACTTTAACCTGAACTTTATCTGAGTTCACCGAAACTTCCCTTATTTTGTTTTATGTTACACACTGCACCCCCTTGATGGATGGGGCCCTTGCCATGGGCCAGCTCTCTCAAGCATTGCTTAGTCTCAACAGAAACATTTTCTATACTCCTTTAATTATTTTTATTGTCTTTTCTAACACATGTGATGATTCATCTGCGCAGCCATCCAGGTCAGAGAGGCCAATAAACATGGAAAACCTACCAGTCAACAACAACAAYGGTCAGTCATGTGGTTACACTCTGTATGAGACCATCATCAGCAGAGGTGGAACACTTAACTCTCAGAACAACGTCAGGGACAGAGCGCTGGTGAGAACATGTAGAGGGGTCACTGGTGCAGTATAATGTTACCAGAGAAGAGCTTTAATGGCTGATGTTTTCCAGGTTTTTGTGGACAGACAGTTTGTCGGGTGGTTGGACTACAAGAGTCAGGAGGTCACGCTCCCTGACACTGAGGTATTTCTTATAGGTTTGAAATGAATGTCTCATTTTGCTCCAGTGAATTTCCTTGTTTTGACTTTACATTGTTCAACAATATCCTTTTTAGTTGAGTAAGAACAGAATGATATGCAAAGTAATTAATTATCTTTGAAAATGTCTTAAAGAGATCCCTGATTAGTTGTAACATTAGACTTTATTTGATAAACATAACTTTTAACTGTAAAATGAAGACTGTAAAATACTGTAGGCTGTTTAGTTTTGTGAATTTTTAAAAATATATTTTAACACGGATGGAGCCATTTTCTTTGCACGCAAAGCATTCTGGGTAAATGATGACATGGATAGGTCCTCGGTGTGAGAGAGCTGTATCCACACTGAAGGTTAATTTTGGACAATATCTGATGATTGACTCTTTTAAATGAAACCAGAGAGCGTTGACAGAGAGGAGAAGGTAGAAATGACTCAGCCTGGAACTGAAAATATAGATGGAGGACAACAGAGCTGCTTCATGGAAGAAGAACCTCAGCTTAGCCTGTTAGCCTTTGTGCTTGCACCGATTCTATATTGCCTTATTTGTATTAGCTCGGTGCAAGCACGACAAACGAGCTAAACTGAGGTCCTCCATCCATGTTTTCAGTTCCAGGCTGAGTCATTTCTACCTTCTCCTCTCTGTCAACGCTCTCTGGTTTCATTTAAAAGAGTCTATCATCAGATAT
>NW_013952638.1:806045-807304 GCF_001266775.1 Austrofundulus limnaeus
GTTCATATACAAAATATCTCCATAATCCAACAGTGGTAAAAAAGTAGCGTCCACTAGTCACTTTTTCACATTAAAAGAAAAGCACAACTTATTTCTAAAATAAAAGCCTAGCTTTAGCCTGAGGCTCTTCGCCAGTGTCTCCACATGGGGCTTAAAAGTAAGGGAGTCATCAATCAATATTCCCAGATTTTTATACACCTGTACCTGCTCTATTTCAATTCCATCAAGTGATTGAAAGAGGCTTTTTTCTGGCATTGGAAAACAACATAGCTTTGTCTTGTTAGCATTAAGGACAAGTTTCAGCTGAAGTAATGAATGTTGGATGGTATCGAACGCTTTCTGCAATGATTCAACAGCCTGAACAAGTGCTGATCCACAGCAGTAAATGACTGTATCATCAGCATAAAAGTGCAAACCAGCACCTGACACATTTAGACCCAGATCGTTAATATAAATAATGAATGAAAGAGGACCGAATACAGAACCCTGTGGTACCCCTTTATATACAGTGGCATGTTCTGAACAAAGACCATCATATTTTACACATTGAGATCTGTTATTGAGGTAGTTTGAGAACCAAGCCACTGCTTTCTCTGACAGACCTGACTGAAGAAGTTTAAGTTTTAAAATGTCATGGTCAGCTGTGTCAAATGCTTTTGACAAATCAATAAAAAGTGTTGCACAACATAGTTTCTTATCAAGTGCTACCAATATGTCATTTACCGCCCTCACTGCAGCTGTAATGGTGCAATGTTTTTTTTCTGTAACCTGACTGATGTGTTGTTAAGATAGCATTGGTACATAAAAACTCCTTTACTTGCTTACTCACGAGGCCTTCAAGTATCTTTGCCAGCACCGATAGGTTAGATATTGGTCTATGTAGTTTGTTAAAATTGCTGGATCCCCACCTTTTAATAAAGGGAGAACATATAATGTTGCATTGCTTCTTTATTTGTCAGACCTGAACATTGTAACAGAAAAATCCTTCTCCTARCTTTGTTAATGGATGTTGATGATTTAAAGATGTGGTGAAACACAGAGGTCTTAAATAAGCAATATTGTTCAACTATGCTGTAACTGAGATATGGGTTAACAAAAATAAGAATCAGAATTATACTGTAGATCAACTGAAAAGTGCAAAAGGGTAGGAAATATAAGTTTAATTTAAACCTTTTCAAATGGATGACCTTGTAAGTTGGCCAAAATGTACACACACACACACACACACACACACACACACACACACACACACACACACA
>NW_013952638.1:807727-811489 GCF_001266775.1 Austrofundulus limnaeus
TAGAGTTTAATGTCCCGTGATCCATTTTAAGCATTGAATCGGTTAAAAATGTGTCCTACTTTCAATKTAAAGGCCAAACTAAATGAATGTCAGATCCAGTCTCGTATTTTAATACTTTCTGATCATTGCAGCCATGTGGTTTAAACAGGGTGTTATGGTAATATTTGTCTAACAAAGCCAGAAATACATGGTCCAAGAATGAAGGTACTCCGTGAGATGATCAGCTGAGTTTTATTGCAACAACAGGAAACACAGAGAACAACCTGGCCTGTCTGTGTGCCTCTGCTTCTCTCTGTCACTCCACTCCACACCACTACTGTTGAACACTGTTGAGAGGCCTCATATATATATTAACAAACACCATTCTGTCATCTTAGCAAGATTTGATACAGGGTCAATGGAAAACACAAAGATAAACACAAGTGATATATCTAAGAATGACTGTTGTTAGCAAATCTTGTTCTAACTTTAGTCATTCTATCTGCAGATGAACAGCATGTCATGAAAACCTAGGTCGTTAAAGGTTGTCATGAATTACTTGCTTGAACATAAAAGTATTAGTTCTATTACACAGAGAATGAGAGTTAGTGTGTCTCATCAATGTGATCTTTCTGTCTGTATAAACAAAGCTGTTTACCTTCTAACGTCTGACGTAAAAGGTAGCACCTCCAGGGGTGTGAGCTGGAAGTCAGACACACGTTAAGATTCATCATTATTCAGTTTGTCAGTTTTTTGTGGTCAGTCTTCTCTTAGAGCAGCCAGGCACAGAGGCCAGCTGTCTGAGAGTTTATTGTTATTGTTATCATTGATGCTGTTCTGATAAGACCCAAGGCCGTTTTACTTTGAGGCCTGAAGGCCTGGCTGCTGTGGAGCTGAAAGGAGTCAGATTTGGAATAAAGTTTGTAAAAGACCATAAACTAGTTTTCTGCTGTTTTATTCAGACTTCCATTTATTTATCACATATTTCTTTACAGTTTGATTCAGTAACATTGCATGCTGGCTACTGCACCAAACGTTTGCTTTTTGTCTTTGGACGCCTCTGCTTTTCTCTTTGAACAATAAATAAAAAGCTGCCTGTTCATTTGTTACAGGTATAGTGGGAGACATTGTGTTGAATCACACACCACTGAGAGGGTTCACCACATTCTGCTTAGATTTAAAGCCAAGCTTCATAAAAAGGTTTGTAGTCTGAATTCCAGCTATCACCCTCCAAACAAATCTATGCATGGCATCAAACATTTTTCTAGTTGAAGAGATTTTAACTTGCATTTTATGACACAAGGTTTCAAACCTTTTGATTCATCCTAGTGTAAGAAAATGTGAGAAACAGTCAGAGTTGGCATTCTGATAAATGTTGATTCAGTTTTTCTCCACCCCTTCTAGATTATCGAATTCAGATCAGTGGAAAACTGACTTCAAGTCACWGTCTGTCCCAGGATTCCTCCAGGCCACACTGTGTGTGGATGGTCCACCCAAAGACACTTTCATKAAACTCACTGTGAGTCTGCAGGCTAAGCAATACTGTCTACTAAACTTCACATAAAGATAATTTATCATTTTAGATAACATTTCTTGCTGATATGTTAAAAATATTTATGTATCATAACAGTGTATTTATCCACAGGGTTGGGGTAAAGGAGTTGTRTTTGTCAATGGGCAGAACCTTGGCCGTTACTGGATCATTGGCCCACAGCATTTCCTTTATCTCCCAGGCCCTTGGCTCAGATGTGGAGAGAATCAGGTACAATGTTGACTGCAAAGTAATTCAAGTTCATATTATCAGCTTTTGATCAACTAGGGAGGAATTCTTTGTGTCTTTGAACCATTTTTAATGCTAGTTTGAAGCAATTGTGTATGTAAAACAAAATAAAATATTTTTTTGCTTTTTCTTTCAGATTATTGTTTTTGAGGAGCAAAAAGTGGATGAAAAAATACTGTTTGGGGAAAATCCCGATCATGGAAAAACCATTGATGTGTACAAACTTCCCTTCTGCACACTGCTGTAAAAAAGAAAAAGGAAAATGACAAAAAAAGCTGTTTTTGTAATAACATTTGCAACAAATTACTGCAATGCATTAGTGTAGTTATTAAAATGTAATTAATAAATGWAGGCATCGGTTTTTCATAAGCTTATTAGTAAACTAAACGTGTTTGTTAATTTTTCACAAATTTGAAAATCGTAAAAGCCTAAGCAATCTTCTGTTATCATTTCAGTATGAACTTTGCTCTGGTTAGATATGATCTGATTTGACAGTGAGAAACTTTAACAAGCGTATCATTGGACTAAACTCTTGTCTGTCACTTCATTTGCACCGCCCACATTTGAACCGAACGTTGCACAGCCATATTGGAAATTGCTTCGACGCAACCGGAAACCAAGCTTTTTATTTCACAATAAAAATAAAAATTATATAGTAAACTTTATTACTTAAAAAATTTTTAAAAATCTATTTAAAAATCCATTAAAAATTATGAAGACAAATATAAATGTATATCAAATACAATATATACCATAAAACATGCAATTAAAACGCGCAGATTGCCAATGCGCATTTATTTTGAAAATACGTAAGGGAAGCACGTCCTATTTCTTTTGCTAACTTGATCTGAGTACAAGTGTTGATTGAGTCGGCGTCCCTGCTGAGGGAGATTTGTCATTTGGACCTGTAAAGCTACCAGAATGGCCTTCAAARGGGTTTTTAATTGACTTTAGAAGTATTAGCTGTGCTGTGCATTTACTTGCAAATCGAAACATTTGCAAAGTTCACACTTTTAACAGGAGCTTCTGCATGTTTTAGCCTAGCACGAATCAAGCTAAAAGTAGGATACATTAACTTTAGCTGAGTTTTATTTGTTTTATAAGTAATATACCCCGACATGGAGTCGTTTACATGCGTCGCCAGTGTCCTTTCATGCTCTGCTTGCATCGCAGTGGTTGGGCTCGTGCTTGCTGCCTACAAACTTGGCGTAATTTACCAGTTGTTTCACMAGGTAGGTGTTTACAATACGCCATTCATTTACCTGCCTTTCTGTTACGCTGTGTACTATCTTCAATGCAGCGTTGCACAGTGCGGTCGGTGTAAATATTATCTGTAAACATCATCTGTGCCYGGATCAAAGTTGTCACAGGTCTCAAAAGGTAAGCTGATTCCCCATTCACATAAACTTTGACCAGGTTTGTGGTAGAAGCACAAAGGCTGTCATCAAACAGCCTCAGGTTGTTAGTGGGACTGCACAAAGCCAAGGAGCACACCACCACAGGTCTGAATCGTGCTGCTGTTGTAAAACACGGGTGTGTGTGTGACAGGTGACCTACCAGGGAGGGGCTCCCATCTCATAGTGACATTTGTTTATTCAGGGCACTTTACAGCTAGTTTAACCACTTCAGGTTTGTGTTATTAACACATTAACTGGACATGTTTTTTTATTCTATTCCCTCACTTCATTCAGACAGAGACAAAGAGCCCACGGCATGGYGGTGAGAGCGTGGCAGAGGTTCTCCGCTCACACGGAGTCAAGTTTCTCTTCACCCTTGTTGGSGGGCACATCTCGCCCATCCTGGTGGCTTGTGAGAAGGTTGGCATCCGTGTTGTGGATACGAGACACGAGGCCACCGCCGTCTTCGCTGCAGACGCTGTGGCAAGGCTCTCAGGTATGGACTAGAATCAGTGTTTCCCAAAGTTGGGGGTCGGGACCGTGGGGTCCTGAAAAGATTTTCAGAATTAATTACATTTTTGCCTTAGTTGTTACAAAGGAGTGAAG
>NW_013952638.1:812396-816879 GCF_001266775.1 Austrofundulus limnaeus
ACAATAACAGTAACAACAACTTTTTGACAAGTTTAAAGTTTCTTTAAAACACATTAAAAATATTAAAAAATAAACTACACAAAAAAATAATTTGATAAAGTGCAAATTAAAATATACCAGTATCTGCAACTGTATTTGATAATGTTTTGAACTTTTAAAAGGTAAAACCAGAAGCTGCTATTCATATTAGTGACAAACTTTGGCATTTTTTGATGAGTTACCTTCATTTTTGCTTCTACTTTTCTTTTAAAATAAGTTTCCATTCTCGGCAGGTTTCTAAGGTTTTTCTTCTACATATTAAAAAAGTTGTTAAACATCTGAGTGGTGCACTACTGCTACTAGTGGTGAGAAAGTGTATTACACCCTATTCAAAATTAATGCTGTCCTGCGGCCCTCTGCGGCCCAAAATTTAAAACTGTTGTTCTTTTGAGGCCCTCAAGGTGACGTTTGCGGCCCACAATTGGGCTGCGGCCCATGGGTTAAGAATCTCTGGACTAGATTACCGTGTTTGTGTCTGTCAGTATAAGATCTCACAAACAACTGGGTATATTTTTGTGAAACAGAAACTAATGGTTGGATGTATATCTACAGCTGAATAATCTTTGGAGGCAACCCAATTCAAGATATCTGCCGCTGCTAATTGACCTCAGCCAACACAACAACTGCTATAATTAAGTCAGTTTTGAACTCAACATACACTGAGTGCGGCATCTCATGAGATTGTGTATAACACTATTTCAGTAMAATCCAGTTTATTTTATTAGGTCCCCAAAGGGCAATTGATTTGCAACAAGTTGCACAAGCTTTGCACAACAAAATAAGAAGGTCTATCGATGACGAATGTCAAAAAAATAATAAAGTTAGATAAATAATACATAAAAACATGGGCTAAAAATTCAATTGGACTGCAGCAATTCGATAGCAACCTTAAGTCAGGGCATTAAACACACAGAACGCACAGATTTGTTCTTAAGTTGTGCGTACGAGTGATTTAGGAGAATTTGTGGCATTAACCAATTTTCTCATATTCTAAGATTTTCTTCAGATACGAACTAAATTCAAGAGTGGTAGTGGTGTGCGACTGCTCTTCTTCTRAATAAATGTAAACACAGTAACAGTTGTTTACACTTGAATTAAAAATATTTGACCAAAGAAAAACCGGAGCAGGATTAGAGAGAGATGAATATGATTTAGATTTTTTTTTTTCTGAGACGACCCACAGGAGACACAACATTAACAGCAGTTTCATTCGTCAGCTTTAGCAGGTCTGACGCTGCTAAAGCTGACAGATTTTTTTTGTCTGGATCTCCGAGAGCAGGACTTCAATCTCCGAACTCATAAAGTTCTTCTTTTTTACTTTGCGATGTCACTTATGAATGGACACTTCCTGGTATGTGAGGCAGGTAAATGTATATCCTTATATGGTGTTTTTGGGGTGGTAATTATGCTAATCACCTCTCCTCGTGCACAAACACCTGATACACATTCATCAGTTTACACAGCTCATTTACACACTTTTCTTGAAGATAGAAGAGTTTGTTGAATCTGACGTGACATGTTCATACGAACAAAAGTAAGAGCAATTAAGTATAAGAATACGAACATGTTCTTCACTAAGGCCCAGTGATTGTGTGGATAAAAGGGTGCTTCAGTCTGTTTTTTCTACACCTAGGTAGACCATAACTCCTACTTGTTCAGCACAAAACAARCAATGGCTTCTTTCTACTGCTGTTGGTACACTAATTMTATTGTGTCCTTACAAAACCTCCATATTTAAGAACACCATGGTCACAGCCCTTAAGGCTGTCCCTCTTACGTCAGCACTGATATACTGGAAATCTTTAAGTCTTTGTGGACTTGTTTGCGGAGGAACACACATATTAAGTAGAAGCATGCTGATTCTCTTCCTGTTTAAAATAAATGATTACAACTGATCACAAAATATAMGATATAAGACTGTACCTAAAATTCAGTTTATCAATTCCCTTAAATACTATCCCAAGATAACAAAAATTATGTCAACGCAAAACTATGTTAATAATATGAAAGCAGATATTTGTTTATCAAACATCTATGCATCACAACAGAATATTTCTAAACATTTCCCAACCCCAAAATTAAAAATTTTAGGAGGAGATTAAACTGAGTGTGTAGGTTTAAGGTTGGAAGAAAATAAGCAGCCATAACTCATCATTTCTCAGCAGCAGATGATCTCTCATGATGACCGTCATGAAAGGCGGYGGGTGATATGCATTTCTTCTACCAACTTTAGGCTTTTAATTTAATATGTGGCTGCAGGCGCTGTCACAGAGCCCTTGTCCCATTCTATTTTCCATCTAACCAGTTACATATGTCTTTGACGGATGATTAATTTAACCGTTTATTTTTCTCAGGGTGTGCCGGTGCACTGCAAATAGTTTAAAAGCTTGCAGGGTTAGTTCCTTTCACTGGGAGCTCGTTGACTGAAGGGTGTAGAATAATAACTGCGGTTCCCACAGACGTCTTTTCCTTTTAATTAGTTTGGTAAGCTCAGATGAGACTGATCATCCTAAAAAAAGAGACTAAAGTTGACTAAAGTCTACTTTAAGTTAAAATCTGGCCTRCCTTTATGCTGACACATTATTAGAGTGGATTTTTAAACTGAAAGATCAGGCTGGTGCTGTGGGGTGTGTCTTGTTGCTCCGGTAAACTTTAAAACCACGTCACACCGATGTAGCTAAYGCCATGCTAAGTGGCTCGCCTACATTTTAGTGTGTCTTTGTTTGAACCCTGGAAACATGAACCCTCTAGCTTTTATTTATTTGTAAATGGTTGCACTCTTCCCCCACACGCGTTACRTTGTTTCTGCTGCTCCGCACCAGGTACTGTCGGTGTCGCAGCAGTGACCGCTGGCCCGGGTCTTACGAACACCGTAACCGCCGTGAAGAATGCCCAAATGGCCGAATCTCCACTGCTGCTCCTAGGAGGAGCTGCTGGTACATTACTACAGGTGGGTTATTTYCAAACATTACGTGACGTGTGCTCTGTTAGGAGCAGGGTGTTGTGCTGTTTGCCAGATRCTGCGTGCTTTAACTCTTGAAATAAACTACGTTTGTTTGGCGCAGGGCAGAGGAGCGCTGCAAGACATCGACCAGTTGTCTCTCTTCAAGCCTCTGTGTAAGTTCTGTGCCTCCATCCGGACAGTCCGGGAGATCGTGCCCACACTCAGGAAGGCCCTGGCGGTGGCTCAGTCCGGAACCCCGGGTCCTGTTTTCATAGAGTTCCCCATTGACACCCTGTACCCRTACCATCTGGTGTCCAAAGAGTTTGCTGTTAAGAACCCTCCCAAAGGCCTGATGGGAAAAATCGTCTCATGGTACGTTATCAAAATGTAGTATTCTGATTAATATATAATAACAGTAATAGCAAGCATATTTTTAAATGAATCRGTAAACTGTTAAATATAAATGTTGTGGATGAATATTTGTAAGGTACCTCAACAACCACCTCATGAACCTTTTCGCTGGCGCCTGGGAGACCAGAGACGTTTCTCCACTTCCTGTTCACATCCCTCAGGCTACAGACGATCAGGTAGTCCTGCTCCTAATACACCTCTGGTACTTCACTGTTCAAGATGTAGTGTGGTTTTTTTTAGATGAATACCTTTCATTAGATACTTTTCTCAATGAATGCAGGAATAAAGGGCATCAACCAGTTTTTTTTTTCAATGAAACAAATCAGGTACAAAAGTGTATAGAGCTGGTGAGCCGAGCCAAGAAACCGGTCGTTCTTCTGGGAAGCCAAGCGACACTTCCACCAACACCAGTGGATGATATCAGGTAAATAAACATCTTGTGTGTTTTTTACAAAATGCTGATTCAATTTGAGCAGTCAGTTTTTTGTATTAAGCTTATAGCTACTATCATGGTGGTCCTTATTTTTTCATAGTTAAACTTTTTCTCTTCCTCTGCAAACACAAATCCTGTATTTAAAACCATTTCTGCTCTCTAGGAAGGCTTTGGAGGACCTAGGCATCCCCTGCTTTCTTGGRGGAATGTCTCGTGGCATGCTGGGTAAAGACAGCCCGATACACATTCGACAGAACAGGCGAGACGCTCTAAAAGAGGCCGACTTGGTTCTCTTAGCAGGTGAGACTTTAGTCGTTTGTAGAAAGACTTTATCTAGTCTTTGYACAAAGCAAACCGGTGGCTGTGAAACAGGGTTTAGACCAGGGGGTGGGCAGTCCTGGTCCTCGAGGGCCGCAGCCCTGCATGTTTTACTTGTTTCCCTGCTCCAACACACCTGATTCAGTCACTGGATTACCTCTTCCAAGTTCTGCAGAAGCCTGAAAATCACTCATTACAGTAATTCAAATCCGGTGTGTTGGAGCAGAGAAACTAGTAAAATGTGCAGGGCTGCGGACCTCGAGGACTAGTTTTTCTCATTATCATTCATTATATACAGTATGTATGTATGTGTGTGTGTGTGAGTATATATATATATA
>NW_013952638.1:817098-820263 GCF_001266775.1 Austrofundulus limnaeus
TTTCTACACACTGTGCAGATTACTTTTTCTGCACTCCACATGTTTAATCTGTGCGCGCTCCGGCGGGTTGACAATCATTCCGTTTATGCTTTACTTTTTTTTTTTTGAAAGACAGTCTGACTGTCAGCCTTTCCCACAGCGCTTCATGACCGCAGGAAAAATGAGGTCCAGACTCGGAGAGCTTTTGTGCGTCCTGCTGGAGCACTACTTCACCTGCACCGACTGTCGCCTCGCTGCGTCACCATGTGCTGCGGCGCGCACTCCTCCCGCTGCAGGCAGTGTGGTCGTTCGGCATCCGACCGGAGGACGCGCCGTCACGTAAACATGCAAACAGTTCGGCATTCATTTTCGCACACCCGAACCAGGTCTGGATAAGTTATGGGTTTTTTTCCCCCTCTTCATTTGCGCCCTCAACCACACTGCTTCCCGCTTCCTCTGTTTTGACTCCAGCCGGTTACATCATCAAAAAGAATTGCGCGATTGGCCGGTAGACTACAGATCTCTATCATAGGACAAATTTATATMGTTTCTACTGTATATCGTTTATATCGCACATTCCTACACTGGTGGTGAACTGTTTCTAACGAGATCAGAAGCTGCAAAAATGTCAATTCATTATAATGTCCAGCAGGTGGCGGTGTTGCACAGGGCAGAAGATTGATAATGTGCTGATTTTATAAATCTACTGAACACTAAACATGGTTCAGAGTAGAAGCGAGTACAGCACGCTTAGGATTTTGAYGTCAGCAGAAYGCTGCCCGTGGATTAGCTCTTGGATTGATTGACAGAGGAAAGGTKTTATGCGAACRTTCTCCTTGGGAGAGGCAGAACTTGAAAACACTTCTTGGAGCGAGGTGAAGGAGATGAAGCCGAGCAGATATCCTGGGAGGTTATGAACAAACAGGCTGACCTACAGTAACACAAGCACTAAGCACCGCGACAGTAAATAAAATAAAAACCGAACAGCAAAACCTCAACAGTTTTTTTTTTTATATTCATATTTTTAAAAAACACAACAGCGCTGTGGACAGTCCGCCCATAAGCACGCACACAMAATGAGAGTGATTCACTGTACTTGCAGGCACCGTGTGTGACTTTCGACTGAGCTACGGCAGAGTTCTCAGCAGGCGCAGCAAGATCATCGCTGTCAACCGAGACAAGTCGCAGCTGCTGAAAAACTCTGACATGTTCTGGAAACCCACTGTAGCAGTTCAAGGTATATTTACACCCTGCTGCTAACACTGAATAGCACTCAAATGACTAYATTACTAAAAAAAGATTTTMAATGAGAATTGGAGGTAAAGCCTAAAAAGCAAACGTTTTGTGTTTGCCAGGTGATGCTGGGTCATTTTTAGTTCGGCTATCTAAAGGCCTGAAGGGCCATCGCTGTCCAGAGGAGTGGCCTCAATCCCTGAAAGCTGCAGATCTGACCAAAGAGAGTGCAAACAGGTGGGCGGATTTGTGGATCCGGGTTGGGGTCAGTTCAGCATGCTCTGGTGCCACAAAATCATTCCTCAAGGTATGTTTCCCTTCAGGACTAAAGCGGAGGAGAAGACCGAACAGCACCTAAATCCTCTGAAGGTGCTGCACTGTGTGGATGAACTGATGGCTGAGGACAGCATCATCGTTGCAGATGGAGGAGATTTTGTTGGAAGTGCTGCTTATATAATGAGACCTAGAGGACCTCTGCGCTGGTTAGATCCAGGTCAAATCAAACCACAAAGAAAAACTAAAAAGTCACATTTGTTTATGTTGGGCTGCAGAATCAATTCATTTAACCACGATGTGATTCTATGTCCTAATCTGGCTGCTCTGTTTCCTTGCAGGYGCCTTTGGGACTCTGGGAGTTGGAGGAGGTTTTGCTTTGGGCGCAAAGCTGTGCCGTCCTGAATCTGAGGTGGAGCGCACAGAAAATGTTTTTTGTTCGATGTGTTTTGTCGGGGTTCTAAAACCTCTGTTTGTAAAATATTTTTGTACGTTTGACAGGTGTGGATCGTCTACGGTGACGGCTCCTTGGGTTACAGCGTGGCAGAGTTTGACACATTTGTTCGACACAAGGTGACGTAATCAGTTTTGTATTCTGTGTAAGGAACTCATTCATCTGCAGTACAGTTGTAATGCTTCAGGTTTTCAGAAGTACTACAGTAGAATATACTAGAATATCAGTATAAGTATTTTCAGTTCAGAAACCTTAAAAGAGGGGGTGGATTAGCACATAGTTCAGTTCTGTACAACAATCACAGAGTTTTAAAGTAACTTAAGTACAAATACTTTTTTACTGTACTTAAGTAGAATTTTTGGGTATTTGCAGTGGTGGGCAGCACTAATTCAAAAGATAGTTCCGCAAATTCTAAACTGCTAATTATGTTCTTTGGATCCACATGTTCTAAAGCACACATGTCATAAATATTTTAGCAGTAGCTAAATATATCTGCAAAATTGGCTCAGTTCACCAGAATGTATACAGTATTTCCAGTGATAACATGAGCCATTCTTGCACAGTGCTGCCATCTAAGGGCAGAACGGGTTGCTTTCAACCCAACTCAAGTTTTTGTCGTGGTTTCAGGAAGTCATTTATACAAACAGACGTTTGATTCATGGTGTTAATTTAAAATAAAAAGTTGTTGTGGACTGCAAGTTTTGCTGCTTCTTGGTCATTTATTTTTCTAATGTTTATGGCTTTGGTAAGAAAGCATACAATATATTAGTTTTAAACTGTTTCTTGGAGAGCTGAAGCGATGCATTCTGGGTAAAGAACCAAGTGAAATCTGTCATTTCAAAATAAGAGCCTGAATTTAAACTGTGCCGTGTGTTGCTTGCGTCAATACGATGTGACGTGAGAACGGGTTGATGGATGAAGATTCAGCGTGTCATAAATTATTATCATGCCTCCCTCTACCCTCTCAAAGCTAAAATAAGTATAAACAACAATAATTATGGGTGGATTGTTGGGGAAACTTTTGTTGTTGTTTTTTTGTTAACGGTGGGTTCTAGAAAAAAAGACATGAAAATAATTTGAATAGGAATAAACCAGCTGTAGCTCTTTTAACAACTGGCCTTAGACCAAAAAAGCTGCTGGTGCTTTTTTTCTCAAGCGTGTCCCTCACTGTGTGTGTGTGTGTGTGTGTGTGTGTGTGTGTGTGTGTGTGTGTGTGTGTGTGTGTG
>NW_013952638.1:821004-826856 GCF_001266775.1 Austrofundulus limnaeus
ATCAGCTGGAAGAAGCAACTTTTTTTTCCCAACCGCCTGACGTCAAATGTGCTGCTTCTACCCGGGCCGGAACCATCAATAAAATGCAGGATTGAGCGTTTCATGTGTGGTTGGAACCTGGAGACACACTTCAGCTGAATCTCAGATCAGAACCTGAACCACAGACAGCAGGCGCGCCGCTGGAGAAGGGCGGGGGAGGTTCCTGCAATGCGTCCCACCACCACACCAAGCATTGTGGGAGGTGTCTCTTAATTTTTAGTTTAGTTTAAATTGTTTATTCGTTTTATTTAAAACCAAAATTTTATACGCAGAACAGTTAGTCTCAGGATAARGCTTTGTGTTATTTTATCATTTTGTCATGGTGTAGGTCACWAACAGCAAGCCCTCTCTGCTGTTCAAGAAAATAATAAACTCTTTAAGGGAATTTCTTTACTGTAATGTCAGATAACGTGTGGCCCCTGTTTTAAATGATGATAAACCATACTTTCCGATATTCAAGATAGTGATAACTGGTAGATGGTTAGTTATTAGCGGTACTGCATTTTAATTTTAGAAAGTGCAAATCCACTTATGAATTATAAGAATTAGTAAGACCGCTAAAACGCAAATGACACATTATGTCCACAATTAGCAGATTTGCGCTTTAGCGGACCGGTGCCCACCAATGGGTATTTGTATCCAATCCAATCCAACTTTATTTGTAAAGCACTTTTTGCACCATAGTAGACCAAAGTGCTGTATAGAATCAGCACTATTTGTACTTTACTTGAGTAATTATTTTTCAGCCTACTTTTTACTTCTACTCCTTACATTTCTAAAAAAGGAAAGAAGTAGAAGAAGTAGTTATTTTAACACAACATTTTTGCATATTTTGGGGCAGATCACCTCCTAATAAATGTCCTTACAGAAAATCTAACAGCTCATTTTAAATCAATACTTTTACTTTTAATACTGAAGCACAAAAAATATCATATACTTGAAGACTTTTACTCAAGTAATRTTCCTAGTGGAGACTTTAAATTTTACCAAAGTAATTTTTGTACTTTTACTCAAATATCACTTTGTGGTACTTTTATACAACACTGCAATCAAGTAACTCTATTACCTTCAGTTGTTATGAAAACGTTAGATCATAAACAAATTGTGTGGGAACTGAGCTAAAAGGAGGAGCTTTGCGTAAGTAGGCGGAGCTTTGTACCAGCAAATGTTTAGGCAGCTCCACATGGCTACCACAGGCGATTCAAGGATTTCTCAAACATGCATGAATGAGACGATGATAATAATAATAATATTATTATTATTATTATTATTATTATTATTATTATTATTATTATTAATAATGATGATGATGATGATGATAATAATAATGTGATCAGTCTGAATTTGTATTTGGAGACAGAACACACTAACAACTCCTGATATTCTGCAAGTTGTTTTATTTTTATTTAATTTTTTTAAATCACTCAGACACCAGTCATAGCTGTGGTGGGAAACGACGCGTGTTGGAGTCAGATATCTCGAGAGCAGGTTCCTATCCTCGGCAGCAACGTGGCATGTGGCCTTTTATTCACAGGTACGCTTTCAGCCACAAACTGTTGTCGTTGCTTATAGATTATATTTCCAATCACAGAGAGAAGTATTAGACCTCGTAAATGTATCTTGATTGTATTTATTTCTGATTTTTGCAGATTATCACGTAGTGGCAGATGGTTACGGTGGAAAGGGCTACCTTGTAGGACGAGACGACGGGGACCAGCTAAGTGACATCATCAGAAAGGTTCAGAAGGAGACCAAAGAGGGCAAATCTACACTCCTCAATGTTCTGATCGGGAAGACCAACTTCAGAGAGGGTTCCATCTCTGTATAGAGCTTCTGTGTCTTTTAAAGTAGTCGCACATTTATTTCCTTTAAATTTGTCTTTGATCAGTTTTCTGTACAAGTCCTTTGAGGGATTACGGATAATAAGAAAATGGGTTTTAATCCAAACACAGAGTTTTGAGATCTTAAAGCCATAATATAAGTTGAAGACAAATAAGTTAATGATTTGCTAATCTTCAATAAACATTAGTTGCAATAAGTTATTTCCTTCAACAGACCACTAAAAGAAACATTTTGATACATTAGTTTTGATATCGTTACACCTCTTCAGACCGCCAGAAAATAAATCTGCATTTAAAAAGGGAAAGTGTGATTATCATGATTATTCTGCACTGTTGGGGGGTTTTTCCTTCTTAAGATTTGACCTTTAAACAACCTCTCACAAGTTTTGTATCTAAACCACAAACTGGAATCACTTGTGAACAACGGCATTGATTTAAAGTCTTTTGTGACCAAAACATGCCTTGTCTACTCTTCCAGCAGGAACACAGGACCTTTTCTGCTGACTCAGGAAATCTTTGAGATGTAACGTTCTGTCAGCAGATGATTTGAGGTCAATTGTTCGACTGGAACGGTTTCTTTGAATGCTGCTGTTCGCCTTTTAATGTTTGCATCTTTAAATGCATCAGTGTGTGGATTGGAAAATATTTTTTAATTTGGTGAGAAATTAAAACAACTGATTTCCTTTGCTGTAACGTAMGAAATTGTCTTGAATGTGGCTGTAAACTGTTCTGCAGTGTCGTCATAAATACTTCAGGCACAAAGTGAGAAGGATTTTGTCTGATGCWTTGAAAAAAGTTTTTGTGCAGATTTCAGCTGTTTAAAAACTGCTCATATTTCTTAGTTTTATAGTTAAAATAACTTKATATTGTTAGTTGCATTTATGTAAAATGTATTCAATTAACAGGAGTTAAGATAATTAAAACTGTTGCTAAAAGCAAAATTAAGAAATGTTTGCTTAAAAGCTAAAATAAGATAGCTTTGAGCTATAATATCAAAATGGTAGCTCAAAGCTAAACGGCTTAAGCTAAAAGGTAAAATCTGCTATAGCTGTTTAAGATCCAAAACTACAAATGGTAGTTAAAATCAAAAATGAGTAAACACTGGCTAAAATAAACTGAATCATAGCTGAAAGCTAAAATTACCAACTCCATTGCTAAAATACATAAAAAAAAAAACAGTTGCTAAAAAAGGCATATGAAGACAATTACAGCAAAGATACTGAAGTAGTTTTTAGAGAATAATGTTTTTGAAAAAAYTGAAGCAATGCCCATGTAATCTTTTGGGGGATTTATTTGTAAAATAAAAAGTGGTGAAGTTACAAATAAAAATCATAGCTCATTAATCCTGGCTGAGATGAAATATTGAATGAGTAAAATAACACAAAGTGCAGAATTATTTTGTTTGCAAAGTAAACACCAGAAACTATAAGCAAGAAAACAATAGTGATGAGTCATTGTTGCTGACTCAGTTATTACTCATTTATTTTGTTTAGAGTTTAACTTGTACATCAGTTTCCATCCCTGCCTCCAACAGAAGATGGCAGTCTTGCGGTTTTTACTGCAGATTAAAATCTGCTGACGTGTCCTCTTTAGAAAGTCATAAAAAAAACAAGTGCAAACGACATCAAAATTACTTTTCACTCAAAATCAAAATTATTCCTTTTACATGAAAACTAATCACCTGATACAATAAAAGTCAGACTTGAAATCGGGTTACTTTTGTTGTTCCACGACTCATGCTGCCATGAAAACAGAGATWGTTTTGTTTTTGCTTTATGTTGGCCTATTTGCTTCTGAAGGGAACCAAATATCCTAGAGTACAAACTAAAACAAGTAATTATTTATTTGCCTTAAAACGTGCAGTTATGTTTTATACCTTACAAGGGGCTTCTGCTGCATTCAGAGGCAGTTTGTAAATGTCCCCTTCTTACTTTTGTTATCTTAAAACCATAATTTTAAACTAAGTATGTGATGCAGTGAAAATCCTAAATGTAGCGTATTGTGCGGAGGTAAGGTCTATAAAATCATGTTGTGTTTTTTTTTCTTTTAATTTACAGCAATCACTGTTCATCAAAATATTGTCTTGAAAACAAAATCCTAGCATTGAAACAACCCACTTACGTTAAAAGTGAGTGAGTTTTATGTGTGTCCTTTATTTAATTGAGAAACAATGCCAATATGGGTTTATTTTGGCGACGTTATAACAACCGTCAATACTAGTAATATAAATTTCCGAGCCGTTTTTATAGCACTTGAATGCATCATCCCGCAGCAGGCGGCGACTTTGTGTGCGTCTCTAATCAGACTGAGTGGATTTAAGAGCAGCAGGTTTCAGTCACGGTCTCAGGTGCAGGAGGGTTGTTAGGAATGAGTTTCAACACTAAATACTTTTATTAACATGTGTGAACTGCTGTGGACTCTTTTACAGCATGTGCATTAAAAGTAAGTGACTTTTTTTGCGTTCGACAACCGTTCTTGGAACCCCTTTCAACCAGTTTCTTATGTARACGGAGTTAGTAACTCACTGGGTCGAATTTACTAAAATAACTTTATTTAAAAAAAAAAGACTATAAGGCTCAAAGTTTATCCCAGGTGACTACTAAAGTGAAGTAACGTCCTACTTTATTTTTCGCTGACTTCGAATTAAAGGATAAACACTACCACTACAGTAAACACTGGATATTAAAGGTAAGTAAACTCAGTATTGTGTAGGTTAAGTTGTGTCTGTGAACATCTTTGTATTGTCACCAGTTGCTGGTCTCTCCATGGAAGTTKAACACACACTATTTGTATGCAATGTCTTGACTTTTATCATTTTCTGGAGCCTAAACTCTTGACCTAAACCAAAACCTAGCCCCTAATCCATCACTGGCTACTGATCCTTACATGTGCCAAGGGTCCTAAAAATGCAAATAGTATTTTACTGTACACGTTGTTTAAAGAGTTATCTTTGAAACCAGTGCCCACCTTTAGAAATCAAGGCACATATTTTTTTTGCCAAATATGTGTTTTTTGTTTGCCTTAGTAACAATAATTGCTTAACTTAAATAAATGTATATTTAACAACTTTTTAAAGAACTTCAACTCTGAAAAATAGCATACAGAYGAGCATTCTTGCTTAAAATAAAACAAAGTTGTGGCTTACTGGTTGTAACAGCTGGTGCATCGTTTTCCTACTGGTAATGATAAAATATGCTCAGGTAAAATAGGTTTATCTCTATATATTAACTGTCTAGTCACTCAGGTTCATCTGTTCAGAGTGATGGTGCTTGTGGTCTCCTTTGAAGCACCTGTCACCATGTGTCAGCAGTTTAATTTTGTTGCAAAAGAAACAAAACRTCTTCTGTTTGTTGGGTGTGGACAACAAGACAGAGGAAGTGACACATCAGCCATAAAATCTACCTAATAAAGTTATCTAGTAAAACTTCCTAAATGACTCAACCAGCAGGTGCATGTGGGGGTTTAATATGTATATTTAGCTGCGTTGACCACCCAGGTTCTTCTGAGGTTGCTTGTGGTTGTTTGTTGCAGGAGCTGAATGGCCTCGGTGGCAACCGTGAAAACTGAGAAGCGACCTGCAGCTGATTCTCAGGATGCAGATTCAAATGCCAAAAAGCCCAGGTAAGCTCGGGYGCAGCTGCTGCGTGCATGTTTAACCGTTGGTGGAAACGCGATTGCTCAATCTCTGCCCGCCCCCAAGGAAACTGCTGCCCAGCCTGAAGACGAAGCGAGCCCCTGAGCTCGTGCTGGTGATCGGGACGGGAGTGAGCTCTGCGGTGGCCCCGCAGGTTCCTGCTCTCCGCTCCTGGAAGGGCCTCATCCAGGCCTTGCTCGATGCTGCCAACGACTTCGACCTGCTGGAGGAGGAGGAAAATCGACGTTTCCAGAAGCACATGAGAGAAGATAAGAATTTGGTGCACGTGGCCCATGACCTCATTCAGAAACTTTCCCCGGTAAGACTGTCTGAGTCAC
>NW_013952638.1:830346-832210 GCF_001266775.1 Austrofundulus limnaeus
GAAATTAAGTGTTAACGAGCAGTTGGACAGGTGTACCTAATAAAGTGGCCGGTGAGTGTGTATATATATGAAGACTGCAAAGGCTGAAAAAATCCTGAAGTCCTTATGAAATTAGAGGTAGTATGAGAATTAAATTTTTTATGCCTTTTAGGCTTAAAATGGGGGGTGGCGTATTATACATGAGATCGTATTATACACTAATTAATATGGTAGTTATTTTGTTTTTTAATGAAATGAACAAATTATTTGAATTGAAAAATTGAAAAAAATTTCAACCAAGCAGTATGTAACGGCAACAGTAATGTTAATAAATGCTAATCTTAACCTTTAAATGTAGTATTTTCTTTACTAACATTGACCTGAACAACTGCAGCAACCCCAGATCACAGCACTTAGTTAAATACAGAAGGACACTTTTTTTGGTTAGGCAGTGTATTATGTTTAATTCAGCCACACGATTACAGTGTTTTACATCAGTCCATTTGGATAAATATTGATTAGTTTTTTGTTTTACCTGTTAGAAATGGGGACCAGGAGAGAAGATGCTGATTAATACTAGGCTAACTTAAACCAAAGCTCTGGGAATGTGACATACTCACAAGGAATGTTCGTTAAGTCAAAACGAAGAGAATCTCACAGGTGAGGAAGATAAATTAAAAGAGGTCGCACAAAGTGCACAGAAATTCCTGCCATCTAACCACAGTCATAACAAGATCTTTATTCAGACTCTTTATAAGCCCTGCAGGCATTCATGTTCTCTTTCAAACAGGCAGCATATTTTATCTTTTATAAAACAAACCCTGCAGCTTTAATTCAGTTCCATGAATAAAACAGGAAAAGTCAGGTGGATTAAAAACCTTTTCTTTCTTTTTCTTTTTTGTACCAAATTTCCGTGCGATTAGTATCTTCCTGCTGAACCAGACTGATCTGGAGCGTGGCTGGCAGATGGGAGTCTTAAAACCGTTTGCCTCCTGTGTTAGTCATGACTCATCGCACCTTTGACATTGATAAAAACCTGCTTTGTTTCAGCCCCTCGTCCTGTTGGAACAAAGGGAACAAACAGCGCTTTTATGGCTTTCGCCATCGCGTTCATTTCAATCCACAGTTGTGCAGACACCGGCCCGCTCTCGCCGGCTACAGACACAGCAGGGTCGAGCACAGCGGGCCTGAGAGGAGACAAAAAATAAAAAATAAAACAAGCATGGAATAATGTGAACTAGAAACTCCTCAACCCCCACCCCCAAAAACCCCAGATTTTCCATTCAGACAGATTTAAAGCTCCACCTGAGCATACAGCGAGTTACAGCAGAGAATATGAGACATTCCAGTCACTCGTGTGCAAATCTTCTTTTTTTTTTTCATATAAATACTTATAAAGTTTAATGTCCTCTGGCTCTGTTACCTGGAGCCATGAAAATACCTTCAGCACCAAATCCAAACTACTTTTTCACTGGCTCCACTGAACTGTAAACTTTTGATTTTCATCGCTCACTCCGAAGAATGTGTAAGACTGTGAGTCCTCTGCCTCAGCCTGGTTAATTCCAGTAACTCTAGACTAAAACAGTTTAACCCACTTTCATGGATTTATGTGCCAGCCAGGTTTATTGTTCTTTCAAACGGCGTGCAGTASAAACAATAAACACTGGCTGAAAGGAAACATTTGCCTTTTACAGTGAACCGTCATATTTTCAGCTGCTTCTACGGTAAAATTAAACGCATGCATAAAAGGAAATGCTCGGCCATCTCTTGGTACTGATATGGTTTATTTTGTAATTGAGTATTTAGCACTAATTAGTTTTATGAATTCACCCAGTTCTCAGCTGGTAACAAAAATGTGCTAATTTTCAGCTCAACTGTCTGACTA
>NW_013952638.1:833205-834708 GCF_001266775.1 Austrofundulus limnaeus
ATATTGATAAAATAAATTACTTGAGTTATTAATTAGTTTTTAATGTTTTTATTAAGAAAACAAAATTGATGCTTAGACATGATTTTTTGAGTATAAAACAGGACCTAAAAAATGCTCCAAACATATTTGAGTCAGTTAAATTTTGTGCAGAATAATGAGGTTAAATCAAGAATTCAAGGATTTTCATTCCAAATGAGAACTACATGAGGAATGAAAGATAGATACTAAGGTCACAGTTGTCAGCAAAACATAAATAAATAAAAAAATAAGCCATAAGAAGACAAAAAGAAAAAAAAAAAACCTGTACATAATGTGTTACACATGGAGTTTATTTATTTATTTAACCTTTATTTATCCAGGTAAACTGAGAACCACTTCTCATTTACAAACATGACCTGGCATACACTGACATGGAGTGCATTTCAATATACAAACCTACATATTCAGCCATAGTAAAGTGATTGTAAATTTTAATCACGATTAAAATTTTTAATCTATGCCCATGCAGCACTAAAATAAATCAATATGAGTTAACTCAATTAATTTCACAGCCCTAGTTACAACTCATCATTACTGTACAAGCATTATTGTTTGAGGAAAAAAATCAGTAAACCTACTTTGTGGTGGAAYATTTTTATTGGTTTGGGATAGGTATTTAGAAGAAGAGTGCACTTGTTCTTTAGCTGGTTGTTACATAAGTCGAGAGCGAGTCCAAGGACRGGGTGATCAGGATGGACACTGTGGACACTAGATGAGGATAATGAGCTTCTTCCTGTGGAAAGGACTCCTGCTGTTTAGCCCATTAGAGCTGTAATCTGCAGAAGTCAGCGGAGCATTTCCTTCCATCAGGGATCACCTTGGTCACTGCATCTTTGCTATTCTTAGCTGCCTACTTCTGTTTTATTTATTTATTTATTTTTTTAAATCTTTTTACAACACACCCTGCCAGGTAAGGATGAGATTTACACCAGGCGGTCACAGTACGTAATCACTAAGTAGACGGTTCGAGAGCGCGTGAACAGAGTGTCGGGCACAGATGTGTGTGAGGCTACAGCCATGTGGAGCTTTGTGAATGTCCCACACACTTCTCTGCATATCCAATTAAAATGCCTGTCGAGGGCAGAGCAATCGATTATCAAAAAAATAAAAATAAAAACATGTTCAGGTCATTGTCTTCCTAAGGACGACAATGGATCAAATGATTCTCATTTAGCAATATAGTCTTTGCAGCATAAGTTGAGAGGTTCTTGACCTGTACTCAGATGTATATTTTTATTTCAAACAACTTGATTCACATATTTAGGTCACATGACATCTCAGGTCAGTCTCAGTCAAGGTTAGAATAGTTTTGGATTTTTCATTATAATTTAGTTTTATTTTGTTGTGACATTTTTTTCTTTAAATTCGGTTAGTTTTAATTTTTGCAAAGGATTTGCTACTTTTTATCAATTATTATTGCATTTTTAATGCTTAGTTTTAGTTTAGTTTTTATTAGTTCTAGTA
>NW_013952638.1:835708-837137 GCF_001266775.1 Austrofundulus limnaeus
CTACTGGTTAATAAAGAACTTCAAACAACTCTTTAAGACTACAGTATATTTCAGACAGTCCATTTAAATGATCCATTGATAAGGTTGCAATTGTAGACTTAATCCTTAGTTTGATGTGACGGCTCATATTTTGTACCACTATATTTGTAATTGTAAAGTAGTAAAATACAAGTGCTGTCAAAAACTACATGTTTTGTCTATTTTGATGATTTAAAAAAAATTTTTTCAGAGGACTGGAAATGTGCGATCCACGTTCTTCAAAGACTGCCTGTACGAAGTGTTCGACGACTTGGAGTGCAAGATGGAGCACGCAGGAAAACACCTCTTGCGCTCAGTCCTGCAGCTGATGGAGAGCGGGGCTCTGGTCCTCACCACCAACTTTGATAACCTGCTGGAGATCTACGCAGCCCACCAGGACACCAAACTGGAGTCTTTAGACCTGACAGATGAAAAGAAGGTAAACACTGCACCGTGGCACTAATTGATCTTTCCTGCAACAATACGTGCAGTCAGCTTCTTTTTCTATCAGACAAGCTCAACGGTCACTTCTGCATGTGTTGAAGTGAACACGTGTATGTTGTGGTAGGCTCAGAACAGCTTTTTATCAACACTGTCCAATATTAAATTTAGACTGGATTTTACATTCTGTGCGATATCTGTACTCAGCTCTATTATTAAAACAAACTTATACACTTCAAACCCTCCTGAAAGACTTTTTTCCATGAACACGGCTCATAGAATGCAAACAAGTGAAGTTTCTTGTTGGCTGATTTCAATAAAACCTCAGCTGTGCAGTCTTGTCATTTGAAGTTCCCTTAATTTACTGTTTCCATGTCAGTTTCCCTGTTTAATCAAAGACAGATTAGATCTGAGTGACCTCATTGCCTCTCAGTCCTGGTATTTATGCCTCGGCTCCATCAGAGCTAATATCCTCTCACCACTATTTAGTGATTTTACTCTCCACCCAGTCTGAACAGGATTTTGTGTGTGTGTGTGTGTATCTAGGTGCTGGAGTGGGCTCAGGAGAAACGGAGGTTAAGTGTTCTGCACATCCACGGTGTTTACACCAACCCCAGTGGTATTGTGCTGCACCCTGCTGGCTACCAGAATGTCCTGAGGAACACCGAGGTCATGGTGAGCACTGTGTGAAACTTGGATTGATCCATATGTTTCCTTTTTCTTTATTTCTGGTTATTTACAGTCTAACTACTTTTGCAGACTTTGTGCCGTGTTGGCCGTTCATATATCAAAACAATCAGCTCATTCAAATATTTATCTATATTCAGGGTTGCACATAAAATCTTTGGTCTGGTTCTCAGGGGAGAACCTAGGGTTGTTGCTTGGTGCTCACTCATATTTTCCTTCACTCATTTAACACATTTATCTAGAGGGGCGTCAGGGTATCTAACGTCCCCCTGTTCTGTTTTAT
>NW_013952638.1:838137-840334 GCF_001266775.1 Austrofundulus limnaeus
ATTTAATATAAAGTTAGGTTTTACAGACCAAAGTCTCTGGTAGTTCAGGAGCAAAGTGCAGGAGGAGATAGGGACTGATCGTGTCGTTGCAGCAGCTCCAGTCGAGCAGCTGCTTCAACCAAACCTGCTCTCACTGAAAGTCCCGCCCTGCTCTGCTCTGATTGGACAAAACGGCTCTGGACTTCATCTGATTTGTTGAAGGCAGTGTCCGTTTAATCCTTACATCAGGGTCCAGCTGTGGTGCACCCAACAACGATCCATTCACACCAGTGCGGCTGGATTCTTTTTTTTAAGAAATCAGGTCGCCTGGAGCCCTGCTAGCAGTTGTTTTGACAGACAATCAGGTACAAGCTTAGGTACGCATGGGAGCTTTATGACGTTATACATCTGGTGCGCTTTTTCCTTTTTTGACAGCGCAAGCGCACATGCGCACCGGTTATGTGCAACTCTGTCTATATTTACAAATTGTTTTATAGAAGTACATACAGTCTCTTTAATTCCTTCAACAACATTGTTCTTTTTGGTTACTGCTTCATAGTTCTATTTTTCTTAGTTTTATGCTACTTTTAAGATTTTAGCTATCATTTTGCTGCTTTCCCTTTGATCTTAATGGCTAGCCTTTTGCTACTTTTTGCATTTAGCTAATATCTTTAGCTTCTAGTTAACTTTTTGCTATTTTGTTAGTGTTTTGCTAGTTTAGCTTTTATCTAGACTTTTGCAACTTTTAGCTACTGTATGTGTTTGTACTTAAAGAGCCTGTGACATGCTTATCCTTCAAATACAAATAGTCAAAACATTTTTGTACTTAAGAAAATTGACATAATACACATGATTTTACCCATTTTGTCACATAACTGATCTATTTTCTTTWGAATTTTTCCTCAAAGTGAAACAGGAAGTGACATCAAAGGGGAAATCTTTAATAAAAGAAACTGTATGGTCTTTGTTTATTAAAACAATGTCATTTAAACTTTAACTCTTCTTCATCTCTCTTTAATAGTGATTCAAAATAATGAAAAGAAACATCAGATTCTTCTCTACAGCCTGTGTTGTTAGCTGTTGTAACAACGCTCTGTTTACATGCAGCCATTCCCCTTTGACATCACTTCCTGTTTCATCACATGCAAATATCTCAACAACTGTTCATCTCAGCTGCATGAAATTTGTTTTGCAATATTACATCATTGCTGTCTTTCCAAAAATGGATTCATGTTTATTATAGAAAATTCATGTCACAGGTACTTTAAGCTTTTATATATTTTTACCTATTCCTTTGCTTTGTTTTTGGCTTTTTGCTGTTTTTGCTGCTCTTGGCTACCTTATTGCTACTGCCACTATCTTCTAGCCTTTTGAAACATTTATTTTTAGCTGATATTTTGCCACTTTTAGTCAGCATTTAGCCTATTTTAACTATTAGCTAGCTTAAATGACTGTCTCAGCTTCCTCAGTAAAGTCTGTCAGCACTCAGCATTTACTCTGCATTTTYGGTGGAAATGCAGTTTCTCTAGTTAGTCTCTAGTCTTTCTATTAACGTTTAAAAATCYTACAGCAAAATAAAGGTTGAAGATTCTTTAAGCGTTGTTTTTGTGCTCAACAGCGTGAGATCCAGAAGCTGTACGAGACCAAGTCCTTCGTGTTCCTCGGCTGCGGGCGCACAGTAGACGACACAACCTTCCARGCCTTGTTCCTGGAGGCAGTCAAACACAAGTCCGACCTGGAACACTTCATGCTCGTGCGTCGGGAAGACGTGGGCGAGTTCAAGAAGCTGCGAGACAACATGCTGGACAAGGGCATCAAGGTCATCTCTTATGGAGACGAGTACGCCGACCTGCCCGAGTAYTTTGAGCGGCTGGCCAATGAGATCTGTAACAGAGATACAGCTCCAAACAGCTGGGGTAAGGGTTAGTGAAAGTCTGCACGCAGTTTAGTTTTAGCCTGAATTATTTCATCTGTTCCACATTAGATTTTCTAAGTCTGAAAAATGTGTTGCATTTGATTTTAGTTCAGCTGATCTGCTCAGTATTCTACTTTGAGCTTAAACATGCTTAGAGGTGGAATTCTGATTTGATTTGATTTTATTTATTTAACAGGAAAAGATTATTAAAAATCAAGCCTGACTCAGCATAATTGCTGTTTTACAGCAGGTTCCTGTTTTGCAGCACATAAAACACTCAGAATTACAGCATCACAATCACAT
>NW_013952638.1:841258-845624 GCF_001266775.1 Austrofundulus limnaeus
GTTGTCCTGTTTTTTATTTCATTTTATTTTTTTATCCACAGGGTCTCCATCCCAAAGTGTGGAGGAACAGCTGAATGGCTTCAACACACAGAAAAGCCTCCTTCAAGGTTAGGCTTCTCTATTGAGGAGCAGCCGTTTGCAAAAAGACTTTCAGAATAACAACAAAAAAAAAAAAATCACACAAGACTCGTGTCTTTAATGCTGGTAGATAGTGAACTGAAGCATGTTCTCAACTTTCTTTGTGCTGTCAATAAATCAATTTGCTGGGACTTCCTTACAAACCACCTAAAGTACACATAAAATATTGTTTGAAAGCATTCCAGTTTTTGTTCTAGGGTGTTANGGGATACAGCGCGTGACGTCACGTGCTGGCTGCAGTGAACGCTGAACCAGATGGGATTTATTTCCAGGTGCGTCTAATTAAAGAAATAAAAATAGAAACCTCTTACATCCACGTGGATGCCAGCTCAGATGTTGAGATTGTTTATTTTCAATCATTTTCTTCGGTTTATTACAAAAATAAAATTACCTGTGGATAGATTCCAGAAGCAACTTTGAGGGTTTTTTTTATATATATTTTTTTTGTTTTGACTAAATTTTGAATAAATTTCCACCTTGAACTTTTTCATTAAAAGCTCTAAAAGCAATGAAAAATATGAGACATTTGGAGCATATTTGACATTAAATGACTAAATCTTCCATTTTTTGCAGGAAACAATAGAATTTACTAAATGTAAAAATTAAAAATGCTTTAATCTCAAAAGCTTCAATGTGTTTTTCATGTTTGTCCTCTCACATCAGAACTCCGTTCATTTGTAATTTAAAGCACTCCAATCACTTTCGCACCTGATGTAAAGAATTTGATTGTTTTTCCAAGAACAAGGACACAAAGTCAAGAAAAAAGTTTTATATTAAAAAAAAAAATCCAGAAACAATGCAAAACAAAAATGAAATCAAACAGTGGGTCTGAACAAACCAGACAATTGAGATCAAAAAATACATTTTCTTAGGAAATATTAACTATATACAAAACATAAAAATTTATATTTTCGTTAGAGCCGCCCCACCAACAGGACAGCTTCATTTTTAATATTTTATTATTAAAAATAAACTTTTAAATATTTTAATCCACCTGTAACTTCAGCTGAGGCAGTTTCAAAAAAATGGGGAACAAAAAAAATTCCAAACATTTCTTTTAACATTTTGCATGCAACAACTGTACATCTGGAACTTGCATAAAAAACAAACAAACAAAGAAGTTTTGAATCTTAAGCACGACAGCCCTGCAGCTGTGCCAGTCTCTGCTTCAACAGTTCACTTCTCCTCCTCAGCTGCTCCTTGAGCGACACCAGTCTCTGTTCGTCGGACTGCATGCTGCAGATGCACTCGGCTGCCTTCTTCAGGATCACCACTTTGGCCGCCTTCTCGTTGTTGGCCACCTCGGGGATCTCGTCGCGCAGGGCGAAGAAGCTCAGCTTCAGCTCGTTCCTCCTCTGGCGCTCCAGCACGTTGTGAGTCCTTCTCTTGTCGTAGTCCTCCGTGTCGGACGTCCGGGGGCTCGAACACTTGCGGTTGCTGCTGATCTGTTTGAGGACCCTGCTGGTGTTGCAGCCTCCTCCTCCTCCGACACCACCACCTCCCCCACTGCTGCTCTCCAGCTTCAGCCTCTTGACAGCYGGCTGCTCGTGCCTCATGGATGGATGGGCTGCGTAGTTATGCTGGTGGGTGGAGACGTGGCACCTCTTCAGGACCAGAGGACTGGGGTGCCTGGTCTCCAGTGGGCTGGGCTCATAGCGTTTCACCGCCTGCCTTTTCTCCACCGTGACTACATCAATCTCCTCCTCATCGTCCTCTTCATCATCTTCTTCCTCCTCCTCCTCCTCCTCCTCATCATCTTCTGCAACATAAATGCCAACAAAAAGAAGAAAAAAAATCAATCAAGACTGCAAACCACAAGACTGACCCTCATTTACTCCCAAGTCACGCGCCTGCTCCTAGAGGGGTGTGTCTGAGTGAGGAGTGCTCATTCAGCTTACCTGAGTCACTACAACTGCTGCCGCTGGTGGGCGGCGTGTCCAGACCCACGTCCCTCTGCAGCGGCGCCGAGCTCTGCTTGGGCGTCTCCGCCACCGGGTAGGGGAACACCACAGACGGGTCGATGCACTCGGACGCCGACGTGTTCAGGTCCTGCAGGTAGCTGCTGTTGAGCCTCCCCGCGGGGTCCAGACAGACCCCCTCCCCGGCCACCGCCGCGGCCGCCGCCACGGCCGCCGTGGTCTCCTCCTTCCGGGCGGCGTGCAGGGAGGCCAGCCGCTCGGACACCACCTTCTTCAGCTTGGCCGCGGCGGAGAAGCCGCTCCACATGCAGTCCTGCAGCACGATGGACTTGGCGGACTGGTCCGCGTCGCAGACGACGCTCTGGTTGACCACGTCATCGCCCAGGAACTCGGTGACCATCTCCAGCTGGTCGGCGGTGGAGGGGAAGAGACTGGACAGGGACGGCCGGCGGCTCGGGGAGAGGGGAGGGGTCGGCAGCAGCTCGAATTTCTTCCAGATGTCTTCGCTCGGCGCCGGAGGCTGGAGCTGCTGCGGGTAGAAGTCATCCTCCTCGTTGTCGTAGTAGAAATACGGCTGCAGGGAGTCGTAGTCGTAGTCATAGTTTTTACTCGCCAAACCCGAATTCAGCGTCATGGTGTCTCCTGGAGTTGTCTCCGTGTTATAAAGCTGGTTTTAAAAAATAAAAATAAAAAATACTGATTAGAGTCTCGTAGTGGGATTCAACGCAGACAGCTGCTTGGCACGGATCCTGCAAAAAGTGTAAGCAAGGATCACATGCCAGTCCAGAACACCGACCCTGAGTGTGCACGCTGTGCATGCATGCACAGATACAGCTGCAGCAGGTGCTCACACAAACTGGGAACGGTCAAATTAAAAAAAAAAAAAAAAAGAGGGGAAAACCCGCCTTTACGGCTCAGCAAACAAAACCAACACGTTAAAGCTGCACCCCTAGCTTACCTTCCAGAAGCTTCGTTTTCTCTCTAAAACTACAAGCGAACGGGGGGGAAATGCGCAAAAACGAAGGAAGCAGCAAAGTTAGTCCACTGCGGTGGTGACATTAAATCCTTCCACGGAGGCGTCGTTCGGCTCCTGTCACGCTGAGTGAAGCATGTGTGCGCGGTCTGCGAAGCGGCGGCAGCAGCACCTCTGTGAGGACAGACTGCAGTCTATCACCGGCGCCGTCACACTGACAGTATAAGCTCTCCAACCAGACGCATCACCACCGCCCCTCTTTCCACTTCTCGTCTCCCTCCGCACTCTTCCGCCGAAGACTTTTCCCGCGTAACAGGCGCTGGCGTTGAAGATACGACACAAACCGAAATTACATCTCACGTTTATTAACAACTGCGTCCTTTTGACTTCTTAATATAACGTTTATACGCAAACCAAATACGGTAAATGGGTTATGCGCGCCTATTCTGGTGCATTTTTCGTCATTTTTTTTTCGGATTACTCCGGGGTCTACTTTACTCGGAGTAAGTGGGAGGGGTTATAGTAAGGTGGTAGTGAGTGATAGGTGTACTAATTCTACTACTACACCGATTAAAAAAATGCAAACAKCGTTGTGCGTATGCAGCATATTCAAGCCTCAACCCATTTAAGCCACAAGTGACATGTACCACACACAGAGGCAAAAAGTATTATTATTATTTGCATATTCCTGCACGCGCGCAGCCATAATAGCTAACATTTAATGCAGAGTTCACAGGTGCAGTCGCTTATCTTGGTCTGTCTGCAGCTCCGAGCAGGCTGAAACCACATACCTGCAGTTTGTAGCTTTATGGTCATACACAAACACTCTGTGGTATATTTCTTCTCTGTCCGCGTAATGAAGCTCCCCCTCTCAGAGTTAAACAGATTGACACCAATTAAGTGCAGGAAGGAAGTAATTAAAGGAGTCGGAGTGGTGCTGCAGTTTTGCAGTGTGAGYAGGGTGATTGGACGGACTTACAGCGCCCTCTGCTGGTTCAAGGAGCTGCAGGACTCAGGAACTGGGGACAAGGTCACAGCTGAACTGGAGAGCTGGAGGTCAGTGGGGTGAACACTACTCCTGCAATCATGCATGAACTAAAAAATGTATTTATTTATCACTGCAACTGGATATGATTAATTATTGAGAGTTGGTTCAAAAAATTTGTAAAACTATCAAAGCTCCAGAGTAAAAGCTGCTTTACTGGGTCGGTCGATCTCATTATTGGGGTTACTGGGTCACTTTGTAAAAGAGAAAAAAAAAAGATTTTGGTGACTAATTTAATAAATTATACAAATAAAAATAGGTATTTTAGTTCATAAATGTAAACTGAAAAAC
>NW_013952638.1:846624-859779 GCF_001266775.1 Austrofundulus limnaeus
ACTTCCCGACGCTGATTGAAGCGCGTCCACCATAGACTTTGCATGTAAACCTGCTGCTCCTGATGCTGAAATCGCGTTTGGTGTGAACGCACCATTAATCACTTAAGAGTTCTCTGGAGCAGTCTTAAATATCAGGGTAAGAGTGAACTTAAGAAATTTTCAGCACTTAAGTATAAAATTCCACTCTGAGAAGTTTGATAAATGCAGGCCCTGATCTGCTGAGACTTTTTCACCAAATTTCAAATATATTCCACCAAATATATTCTTTATCAATAGCTTCTTTTAGGAGTGTTTTGAAGACCTGAAATAAAGCAGAAAAAAAAAACACTTGTGTTTTTTAGGTCTTCAAAATATTCCCAAAACAAATAATTAGATTTGGTTATGAATCACCTCTAAAGTATCAAATAAATAAATAAAAAACCTGGACTTCGGTTCTCTAGTTGAAGACTTTTCGTTTTCCATCTGGGGATTCTCATTTCAAAACTGGAGAGTGGGAAGCAAAACGTCTTCAACTACAGAACAAAACTTCTGTTAAGTTTTTTTTCTTGTTTTTGTTTTTTTGATAAATCATATCCTAATGACTGAGAATCTACACCAGCAACTTGTGTCTCCTTGCTAAAAGCAAGTGTTTTATTGATCATGTTTAGAGGTTTTCATTAGCAGTTCTCTGCCAGGAGCTCCTTGCCATTCCTGTACTAAAACATCCTTTGTAAGCTTTTTGTATAATTTTTCAACTTGCATGTGTTTCTGGTATAGTATTTATAAGTTATTTTTAAAATAAATAAAACAAGCCTTACATTTGTCTTGTCATGTTTATCTGATTAAAGCTGTGAGAAAATCTGTACCCTATTAAGTCAAATAGTATGGGTTGTAAACACAACATTCCTAGATAATTTTTTTTGACATTTCACTTTAATTAAAAGGAGACACTTTTTTTCACATTTAAATCATTTAGATGGGATCTATATGGCAGTTCTGTCACAAATACTGTAATGTAAAATTACAGGAAACTATAATTTTTCTGCACTCTTCAAGAGTAATACAACAAAATACATTTAACAGCTAAAAAAGTGAATTTTCCATGACCTGCCCCTTTTAGATGATTCTGTAGCACCCCGAGCGCCCCTCGTTCCCACAGATGGATTCAACTGCATGCAACAGAACAAGTCTCAATACAGGCTGGCTTAGCAGATAGCAGCTTTATTTAGAAATGGTTACATTCTCATCAATTAGTTGAAAATGTCAGCACAACCCTTCGTCTCATATTGCACTACCACAATTTTAGAGGGTTTTTTATCTTATTTGTTCTGATAAATGTAGAATAAATCAAAAGGGGGGAATTAATTTAAAAGGTCCCGGAGCATATATCCTAGTATTTATATCCCAACAAAACAGAATTGACTCTTTAATGTTAAACTGAAGCAGCAAAATCTTGATTTTACAAAAAAATCAGTAAACTGTTTTAGGCTAAGAGCTTATTGAAATTTTATTGAGGGGAAAAAAATAAGGGTAATAAATAGTGTATTTAAAGTTTAATGTACTGCTCTGATTTACAGAGTCAGAGAAACTAGAATATTTATTCCAAAATGTATCTTTTTAGCAGTTTTATCTTCTAACCCGATAAATACTGCTTGATGGGGTTTCACGTCTGGATCCGTATTGGCCAGTTGTTGATGTAATGTGTTTGTTAAATAAGAACAGGGAGGCACTATGGTCGCTGAGTTCTCCTCTGAAACGGGTTGCTTCCTGTTCCACAAAGAGGAAGAAACAGAGACAAAATGCATCACAAGTCTGTTCTGTGGGCACCAGGGAACTGGTGATCCAGTCAAGGTCCAGCTAAAATGTCATTTACTGCCAGCTTATTTCAGGTGCTTTTAATTTGGCCCAAAAGTTCAAAGAACACCCTAAAAAGGGAAAAACGTTCACGTCGAGGTGCGACGGCTGTCCTGCACTTTGGAGAGTCGAATCTTCTCCGGGTTCCGTTCGTTTGATGCGAAGGTGGGCAGTACGAGAGCATGGAAGAGTGGCGGTCCTGGAACATGTCACGGCAGCTCGGAAAAGGTGCGGTTGGCTTCTTTGAGACGACGGCTAAAAACGCGGAGCATGCAGCCGCGGGTTTAAGCCTTCATCAGGGCGCCGACCACGGCGCGGGCGTTGAGGCTGCGCAGGTCGTTGTAGGTCTGACCTGTGCCCACGAACACAATAGGCTGGCCCGTGATGTAAGTCATGGAGATGGCTGCACCGACCTGCGAAGAGGTGGAGGACATGACGCATGAAGCACGATCAGCTTTCCAGCTGCCTAATATTTATTGTTTAGAAGAATGACAAATCAAAACATTTGTAGCTACTGCATTCAGAAACTTGATTAGTGAACGTTAAGATGGATATCGTTACCTTATCATCAATAGTGTCGAACTTGGTGAGAACGATCCCGTCTATGAGGCGGGGCTTGTCGGACATCGAGTGGTCAGCCAGAGCCTGATTAAACTTCACCTGAGGACACGAGGAGGAAACAAACAGAATTATTCAGGTGAAACTGGACCAGGCTGGGATTAAAATGCATATAATCAAGTGTTCAGCTTAGTGCTGTTCTGCAGAGGAGGAGAGTGTGGGGAAAACATCTGACTCAAAAGGAAAGCAGAATGTTGGAGCTATGCTGACCTCTGCTGGACAGTTTTAGCATCAACACTCCTCTGAACTGTCTGATGCTTTTAATATTTTACTATTCTTAAACTAGACTTTGTTATTACAGTTAATACTAATAAAATAACAAAAAATGAATATGAAAAAAAAATTTGTTAACTTGAATAAAAACTAACAAAAAAATTTAACGATAAAACAGAAATAGATTATCTTGCACCGTCATATACATTTATTTATTTACTGTACTATACGGTATATATGTATATACGTGCATATTGTATATGTGCACTGGTATATGTACATTGTTATATATCACATGTGTATGGTGTGTTTTTATTTCATTTATCTCTATTCTATCTCACCYYYYCYKKWWTKRRSYKSMRKWAWKKKSMMMWTTYCCCMMYKKKRRRWYMAWWAARSYTTWWTTTWWYYTWWYYTTTTKKTTTYSKKKTTYYYMRKTTWWTTTWRGSCMWKKKGRMYKRMYWAAMMAAWYYTTTTTTTYYTYMAAWWRRRSRRKTYCMMMWTWRSYKSSRRSMRSYTWWKGSYYCYTWWKGKTTKKWAMMARRMYTKKTTMMMAWYYKSYKSYKSYYMRSKSYYSKYYKSCMAAWYMWKRMMAMMAAARKTKGGRRRAARSYKSMAARKYCMAWTTKGGRWTTYCYTKRMYWWKRMYKKWRRRAAAAWWAAARSMARKKKYYTKKKRRGRRGKTKKKGSMRGGGRRKTKKTYYKGRAMCSGSMRGKTYSRWYCCCCSKTYCMRSYKKYYYMRWTKKTKKKKYCYTKGRMMARRMMMYTYMMYYCCMAWKSCYYYKRWKKKRMCCMWYMRKKKWWKGGSYWAAWAAAAACTAGCAAATTCACTCTAAAAACTAATTAAAACKAAACTGAATTAAAAGAAAAGAAGTCAAGGAAATAAAACTAAACTATTRTGAAAAATTTAAAACTATTCTAACCTTGCTTTGTTCTTGTATTTCCTTTGTATTTCAATGTTTGTTTTATTTTAGCTTGCCACTCATGTGATGTTGCAGACCACTTGGTTAAACAGTAAATAATGAATTAAAAACATATCTTCAAAAACTGTCTGTGTTTACCCACACTGAGGAGGTTTTAATCCTAATTAATGCAGCATTTTAAAACCTTCATTGACTGCCAAACCAAAACACTAAACCACGTGTCAAACTCAAGGCCAGTGGGCCAAATCTGGCCCTCGTTAACATTTATTCTGGCCCCTAAGATCTTACGTTAAAAATGAAACAGGTTTATAGTTTCTCTTTTTGTCACTAGMATCGAGTTAAACGTTAGAAAACGTTATGAGAATAATTTACTAAAAAAATGTTTTCAATAACTGCTGACAGAAAATGGCGCTTGGTTTGGACTAGGTTTACAATTTTGGCCCCTTGTGTAACAGTTGGACACTCCTGCATTAAACCAAGAGATTTAGGTTGTATTAATTAGACTATTTAAATTAAAAGTTTTTGGTTTTGTTAATGCCAAAAGGAGATGCAAAGTTTTGTTTTATGACAACAAATTCTGGGACCAAGTCCTTCATTAAACTCTGTCCTGAAGTCACTYTGTCTACCTGTCATTAATATTTTTGAACATAAATTCTTACTGACACTAACTGATTAATGATCCATAAAAAAAACCCACTGAATCTGAATAAACATCATCCTACAAAGCCATCTATCGGTGGTCTTACCAGCTGATCGACTGCCTCGTTGCCCACCAACGCTTCCCCAACAAACAGCACCAAATCTGGCATGTTGACAGYGATGAGCTTGGCCAGAGCGGTCATCAGTGGGGCGTTGTCCTGCATCCGCCCAGCCGTGTCCACCAGCACCACGTCAAAAGCCTGGTTGCGAGCTGAGGGAGACCAAAGGYGGTCAACATGTGACAAATAATCATTGATCCTACTGAGTCACAGTCTACTTATAACGTAAAAAAGAGAGCCTCTGAGGGGGAAAAGTTGTACCGTAGGAAATGGCTTCCATAGCGATCCCGGCTGCATCCTTCCCGTAGCCCTTCTCGTAGAGCTGGACCATTGTGTGTCCAGAGTGCTTCTCTGGGGGGTGCAGAGAGTTCAGGCGGCGCTGGTGAGTGCGGAGCTGCTCCACCGCTCCGGCACGAAACGTATCGCAAGCTGCGATCAGCACACTGAAACCGTTCTCTATCAGCCAGTACGAGATCTGGACCCAGAGAGAGGAGTCCGACTTACAGGACCAAAAACAAGACCATAAAGCTGCAGAAACAAGTTATCACCCATTCATTCTTTTTTCCCCACTTCTCCTTTGGGTTGTGGAATCAAAAAGCCCAGAAGGGAAATCCGGCCATCCCTCTCCCCAAAATGGACTCCAGAAACCAGGTAAAACCATCACAACCAGTCAAACTCACCTTTGCCAGGTTCGTAGACTTTCCGACTCCGTTGACGCCACAAAAGGTAATGACGAAGGGCCTGCGCTGGCTCTGCGCCTCCATGACGTCTCTCAGGATGTCCACCCGGCGCTTCGGCTGCAGGATCTGCACCAGTGAGTCCTGCAGGGCCAGCTTTACTGTTGAGGCCACAGCTAAACACACAAACATCACAAAGATTTCTCACACACCCCTAAAAGCCATCAAAAATCTGCCAAGTGGGAACGTCAGTAACTTTTGCCTTCATTTTTGAGGCATTCTGGGAAAATAACACTATGTGGAAGGTCCTGTTTCAGTGTTTACAGCCAGTGTTGGCAAAATACATTGTTGTAATCGCCTTCCCTTTTTTTTCCCAGTGTGTTGACAGTTCTCAGAAGGGTAAATGGCTGTGAAGTGTACTTACTGGTGAATGTGCCCATGACTTTCCCCTCCAGCTTTTTGGCGACAGAGTTGCACAGCTGGGAGGCGATGTCGGCTGCTACATTCTTCGCTGTGAGACCGGAAAGGAAAAAAAGCGACAGTCAGCGAACAGTGAAACGCTGCAGAATTCAGACGGTGTGTGGAGAGGGGACAGGAAGTCGTACCGATGAGGTGGTCCCTCATTTTCTCCAGCACTGGCTCCATGTCCTCCCGAGACAGACTCTTGGAGCCCACCAGACCCTTCAACATCCCAAACATTCCTCCAAAGCCACCACTTTTTTTGGGACTGAAAATAAAATAAAAAAAGGGTTTGTTCAGCTACCTACCTACATTTGAGACAAACTTCTGATGCCCTCTAGACCATGTGTCAAAGTCAAGACCCGCAGGCCAAATCTGGCCCTTGTTAACATTTTATGTGGTCCCAAAGGTAATACTTTAATTTAAATTTGTTATTTGTTGATTATTGTCTGTATTTATTCTTGGGGGTAAAAAAGGCAGATATATTTTTTCTTCTTTCTGCTGCCCTTCATTTCACTTTATTTGTGATTGTACTTATTTTTCTTTTCTTTTTTGTATATTTTTTTTCTTTTATTTTACATATAATTTATTTTCTTTTTAAGAAATGAATAAAATATTTCATTCATTTATAAAATAGTTTTAGGGTTTTATTATATGCATTTAGTGCACTCTTCTCATGACAAAAGGCCAACTACATGAACATTTTATAAGACGTTTTCAGTAATTTTTGATTTGATGTATAAAGAGCAACAGAGAATCAACTTTATCCGTTTCTGTATTCATTTCTTACTTTAAAGTCAAATAGGTGGATTTTTAGTACGAGTTTTCTTTTTCTTTTAATGGATATGCTATATTGTGATTAAACCTATCTCTAAGTAATAACTAGAAGCRCTCGGAGAGTGCAAACCTCCACCAAGACCAATTTCCCCCACCCTGCAATGGAGTATTTCGCGGATACCKCCATCTTTGCCTAACGCAAAGCATCATGGTCCAGTTTGGGGACAGATTTCTATCCTGCGTTCTAAGCTATAGACCTTCATGAAGCTCTAAAACTCCCACTCCAAATATTTTCAACTGACAAAGCCTCCCTGATGGGAAGAGAAACATCTACTGTTTCAAAATAAAAGTCCAGTTATATATATAGCTTTAAAATGTTTTATTTAATGCCTCTAACCTCATGAAAAGCTTCATCCTGATATTGAGGACATTTATTTTATGCTAAGTGTCTTTTTTCAGACGAACTATTTTAAGCTTTTTTTAAATTTTAAGTAAAATATATATATTCATATTTTTAATTCTTAGTTTTTAAAAAAAAACTTTTATATTTATAAGGGTCTACTAATCTTATTTAGCTGGGAAATATTTAAATAAGCACAAAGCTTGGGACTCGAGGTTAAAACTGGTGGGGCACAGCCCCCCGTGGCCACCCCCACTTGTTGTGCCCCTGGTGACTGACAGGTGATGTTCCACAGTGAAATGACGAGTTGCAGCACTGCGCATCTCTGTTAGATGTAGCTGGAAGACTTTTCAAATTGGTCTTCTGAGGTAAGCAGCTGATTTGTTGTCAGGCTGAGCTTTATGGGAGAAGTTTTCTGTTTGAAGCTGCTCGGCCCTGTTAGAGCAGCTGCATCTCTCTGCTGGATGAGAGAGACAAGAGATTTAATTTATGCAGCACTAATAGGGACAAGGCATTTCTTATTTTGTGAATTTTTAGTTTTTAATAACCGCCACTGTTTGTTTTAGCAACACGCCCGGGGTTATTGGGACTAGTTTTTCTGATCTCTCTTCATCGTCAGCTCAGGTGGCGCCCTGCAGCGCGATCAGCTGTGTGGGATGATCGGCCTGACCCGTGCTAAGGAGAGGTAGAGAAGTCATTTGATATGGCATAGTTTAGAACACAATGAATCCAGAAAAACATCAGAGCCCCAGAACCTGTCGCTCCTTGATGTCGAGCTCGCCCTGTGCAGATGAATCACACGCGTCAGACCGGTGGTTCACTCCAGCCTGCGGGTCGGTTCACGGACTGAACCACCGGCCCAGACGCAGGTCAGAGGGCCGGTGGTTCAGGGGCTGAAGTGAACCACCGCACGCAGACGACGGGCGGGGGACCAGTGGTTCAGCTCGTGGGCCGGTACCAGGTACGGCTCGGTTGCGCCCGCGTCTTCTCTGTTATTCACGTAACCTAGCAACACGTTCCTGAAGCTCTGTGCAGGGCTGGGGGAGCTCGCGACTTCTGGCTGATTCACTCGAATTAAAATAATCCTGTGTCCGCATCGTGATCTGAAACATCACCAAATTTTAATGGTGTGTTACGTGTGCTAGTATGAACATGTGGTGTAAATATCATGACAATCCGTCCACACGTTTTTGAGTTATGCCATCCACAGACAGACCGACAGACAGAGACATACGCGACTGAAAACATTACATCCTCGGCGGAGGTAATAAAACAAATAGTTGATATAGAGTAAGATTTAAGTAAGGAAGTGTCTTTTGTCAAATTTGATCATTTTCTTTGTTAGGTTACATATGTTCTAAATGCTACAAAATATATAATCTGGAAAAGGTAATTTGTGTTTCTATAATTAGTTAAACAACATATTTTTTCAATAAATATTGAGAGAAATTGGCCCTTAACTTGGACCAGGTTTTGAATTTTGTCCCCCTTGTGTAACTGAGCTTGACACCCATGATCTAGACCAGGGGTGTCCAAACTTTTCAGCCTTTCACCCACAAAACACCAGTAACAGAGACCTGTGCCCCCAGCTGTTGTCGGTGGATAAACATTGTTTTCATGTCAAATAAACAAGAGCATAGTAACAATATTTATTACGCCGTTTTTGTCCATTTTAAGTATACTAATCTTATTATTTTGTAAAAACAAAGGGAAAAATGTTCTTAGTTGTCATTTTTTTGTATAATTGAATCAAAAATTATTTTCAGGACCCCAACTTTGGGAACCACTGATCTAGACTAGAAATGCTACATTACCTTGTCTTGCTTGTTTCACTGACAGCCACTCCCTCTTCTTCCTCCTCTTCCTCCTCCATCTCCCCCTCCTCACTGGACTCGTAGTCCACAGACAGCAGGTCTCCCTTCATGGAGCTCACCTGCATTTCCTGAAACACATCCAAGACCTTTAACTTCCTCTTCATTGACGTAAATAACGCAGTTCACTTTGCAGCAGGAGAACCTCTCGAGGTTTAGCAGAACGCGTACGTACAGGGCCAGTTTGTGCCTCCAGATTCTTCTCATCATCACCAGGAGAAGCAGCTCCGTTCTTGTCGCTGTAATCCAGCTCCTTGGTGCTGCTGCCAGCGTTGTCCCAAACACGGTTTTGTTTCTCTCTTGGCTTCTGAGGCTTCGGGGACTTTGTGCTGCAAGTACAAATATAAAAAAAAAATTATAACTGCTGTGATACTTTGTGTCAGCTGAGTATGAAGGTACAACTATCAACTGCATTACTTTTGTTTTTCAGAAGGTCCCATCGTACGCTTGCGGAAAAAATTCTCTCTATTTCTTTGCATGATCTCCTCAGGAGTCAAGCCCTGGTTACCATTCACTATGCTCTTCTGGCCAGTGGGCGAAGTCTTCACCTGCTCCACTTTGACGGGCTCAACGGCAGGAGCTGGAAAACATTACATATCCATTGTCTGATATTACAACCAAAGCATGCCAACATTTAAAATTTGCCTTTTTTTTTGGATCATCAAGAGCAGCACTTACCCTCCTTTTTGGCATTTTTATTCTTTTTGCCCCCCTGTTCCTTGCTCTTGTCTCCACCCTTTGTCTCAATCATGGACTTCACAGTTTTCTGGGATTTCTCGGAGTCCTTAAAGGACCTCATGGGGACGGGGTTTCGGCTTTTACTGCTCTCCTCTGCCATTCTGGTGTTCAAATAGTTGATTTACGTCAGGAGAAGACCGAACAATGATTAAGGGGAGCATCATTAACATCACTGTTATTTACAACAAGTGCTAATAATGAACCTGTGGTGATCTGATCACAAGAGGAAACAACCAGGAACACTGGTTCCCCCCCACCCACCCCCCCGGCATGTGGACCCCATGGAAAGCCATCAGGGCCTAAGCTACATCATTTTCCATGCGACTGTGCCATGTTGTTAACATGTAAACAATGTTTAGATTTGTGCATTTTGCTGTGCTTCCTGTCAGTTTGAGTAACATCACCTCTCATTGGCTGTTCAGATACAAGACTTTACAGCTTTAGCGTAAAGCGGGAGCGCCTACCAGAATGTAACAGACAGAATCTGATTCAATACTTTGTGCTGTATTCCACTAACATTTACATAAACAATATCTGGACTTACAACAATAAATGACTATTTCAAATGTTTATTATTTTATTACTACATGGCTTTGACCCTGTTAACCATGATCACGTTCTGCTATAATGTAATATAATTACTGTAATATACTGATTTGACTGTATTCTTGGGTTGGAATGTGTAATTCAATTTAATTCATGATTCAGAAATGGCTTTTGTGAATTGTCAATTATTTATAAATAAACTGAATTGAACCACGCCACAGAGGTCTGGATTACCCTGCCTGACTCGTTGACCCCAGTGACTGGACCTCWGACAGAGGGATCAACAGATGGTGAATAGAATTATGAAAAGGTCCTGATTGCTGCAAAATATAAAGAGATTAAAAAATAAAGCTGTCCACTTGTAATCAGATCAGCAGAGACACATAAATAAGCGTCATTATAATAAACCATACACTTTTCCCAACTTCTACTGCAGGTATTGACACAAAAAAATGATGCATCCAAGCAAGGCATCATCAGATAACAGGACACAGACTGCACTAGATCCAGTGACACAAAGTGAAACTATTAAACTATTTCAAATTTAAAGTATTACCTTTAAATTTTGTGGCCCTCGTTAAGTGACTTTATAACACGTATACTAGACTAACAGATGTATCTTTAACACTTCGGTGTTAGTAGTCTTGATAAAAAACTGATAATATGGCTCACTACAATCAGGGTTCATGCAGGTTTCAGTAAGTTAAACTTAAAAACTTTTCAAGACTTTTTAAGACCATTATGACTGACATTTAAGACCAAATAGACACATTAACAGAAACATTCTAATGGTCCCAGAAATCGCAACATGGAAGCCTTTTATTGCTGTCAGTTTAACTATTAAATAATATTTAATTTTAATACAAGAACACTAAATTATTTTAATGAAACGATCATATCTGAGACCTTCATATCGACTGATGTGGACCACTTCCAACTTGTGTAAAAATCACTGGCATCCAGCCAAGTCTCATTGGAAACACTTTCTCATGTTTAAACAATAAGCAGTGGACATGACTAAACTTTTGTTTTTTTGGGCAGGTGAACAAGCCGCCGTATTAAGGGGACTGTAGCTGCAAAAAGGTCGAAAACATGGAAGTAAACTGTGCCGTTTTTTGCCTGCAGTTATCACAGGATTTGTAGTTTAACCACGTACCAAGACCAGCAGCAAACTTAGCACTTCATGAAGACAGACTGAGTCAACCTCTGTTTACAGCGCTTTACTCTGTTTATTTATGCAGCCAACGCTTCTCGGGAATGATCGAAAGTAAAAGAATTAAGACTTGACGAAATAAAATTTAAGCCCTTGGATGAAAATCTGGGTATTTTTAAGACTTTTTCTAGGCCTAAAATTTTGATTTTCAAATTTTAGACATTTTAAGACCCTGCATGAACCCTGTACAATACATTAGCCAGACGTTTGTGGCATTTGATGTCCGTGTAACACATTACAAATGTACTCTTTTACTATAAATCTGCTCTGAAACACAGATATATATTTGTGTGTGTGTGTGTTTACCTAAGGAGCTCACTGAAGGCATCCCCAAACTCAAAGGTGTTGTTAAGAAGCTTCATGGCACCCTTTTGCTCCAGTTCATTTTTATAAAGATCCCTAAAGTGACGTTGGACATCATTTATAAACTTGTCCACATACGTCAGCGTGAGGATCTTTTGAAATCCCACCTAGTCAGACAGGAGGTAAAAGAAAAATGTTCATGAATTTATAAAAATAATTTGTGACTTGTGGACTATAATTGACCACACACTCCTCACTCAGTTATTATATTTTAATTGGTGAATTGTACACTTCACTGACTTACCACAAAAATCAGCTCGAACTCATTGTCCAGCTTGTATTTTAGATTCAGAGCTTCGTGGGTAAACGAATTGTTCCCACTACGCTCCTATGAGAAGTGGGTAAAAAAAGCAGCTGACATAAACACAAGCTCAACATGTTGTTATAAACGTGGCCTAAATAACACGAGTAAGCTGTTATACCAGTTTTATAAAAACTCGGCAAGATGTGGTAGTTCTTCGTTCTCTAAAACCTAAAAGAAGTTTGTTTACTTCTACTTTTACCATGAAGCTAACCGTTAGCATTAGCTTAGCATTAGCTAAGTCGTGCTGACAGTCTGACAATCCGACACAAAAACACTCGTTTGTGGCTCACCTGAAGGATCACGGAGCGGATCAAAGCGTTCACTGGGCCCGTGAAAGACTCAGTGACCCCGGCTCCCTGAAAACACCACAACACTATCCCCCCTTTGCTGAAGATGGTGAAGAAATCCAGCATCTTGTCACCACGAATCTGGATTTAATGAGGAAACACACAGTAAAAGATGCAGTGAGGTAAAACGGAAGCCCGCGAAAAGTAAACGCTATTTTAACCTTGGAGTAAATGTTAACTGGTGGTGAAAACTTCGATTCTTACCAGAAAACAATAATACGTATAATAAATATCCCCCGAGTAAAACCCAAAGCCGGTGGAAAACTGTTTTAGACACGTCAGATGCTCTGACAGGAAGTGACGGTCTCTTCCGGTGTTGCACCGGAAACGGAAACATTTTACAGACGCACTGTGGGGGTATGGGTGTAGTTTATGGTTTTCTCTCCTCTATAGAGCAAAAGTGATGAAATGGTTCTCAGAGAACGAAAAACCTGAAAATTACTTTTACTTTGTTTAATACAATAGGCTGTCGGGATCCTTATGCTAGTTTAGAACATTAAATATGATAAAGTCAAAAAACGTGTCTCTTTTCCCCAAACACTTTCGAGTTGGACATTCACCTGGAGATTCAAGCAGTTTAAACTGTGGAGGACTGAAACTGTCCAAAACAAAAAATAAATAATGCTGAAATGAATAAGTTGGTTGCAGAGTTGGGTAGTAACTAGTTACATTTACTCAGACTTACATTTACTTGAGTGGCTAACTTTTTTGGGGAAAAAATACTTTAGGGCAGGGGTGCCCAAACTTATTCCCTCAGAGGGCCAAAATGAAAATCTACCCAAAGGCTGTGGGCCAAATGCAATAATATAATGGAAGAAATGCTTCTTAAGTAAAGTGCTTTTACTTTCTATGATTAAACCAAGAGCCAGTGCAGTGGCCCATATTTTGTTTGTCTGTGTTTTTAATCTGTACACTTGCTCAGGCAGCAAAGGCTCATGGAACATTTCATATATTGATAAAATATGAGAATTTGTAGTCTTATAAAGTTTTCAAATCTACATGTGTGCTTAAATCTAATGTAAATATCTTCTTTGGTTTCTTGTATTTTATTCATAATCTTAATATAATTCAGTGGCAAAGTCAGCTATCTGTGCTACAGTCCCTTATTTAGTC
>NW_013952638.1:860779-861029 GCF_001266775.1 Austrofundulus limnaeus
GGTGAGCACCAGGTGCCTTGATTTGAGAACCTGACTAATGGCTTTCTCCTGCTCAAGTACTCTTTCAATCATTTTTTGACGTGATCCCCACCTGGTGGGTGTCTCAGTTGTCAGCATGTGCTTTGGAAGACCAAGTTCATCCTGTGCAACGGCCAGGTCTCTTCTTTTTTTCCATGAATAAGAGAAAGCTGAAACGACCTTTTTACAGGCTCCAGTGGCACGATGTATCCGATCATCTTTCACACCAGAC
>NW_013952639.1:0-1476 GCF_001266775.1 Austrofundulus limnaeus
AGTACCGTTATTCCTCAGTACCGTTGTTCCTCAGTACCTTTGTTCCTCAGTACCTTTGTTCCTCAGTACCTACGTTCCTCAGTACCTTTGTTCCTCAGTACCTACGTTCCTCGGTACCTTTGTTCCTCAGTACCTATGTTCCTCAGTACCGTTGTTCCTCAGTACCGTTATTCCTCAGTACCGTTGTTCCTCAGTACCTTTGTTCCTCAGTACCTTTGTTCCTCAGTACCTACGTTCCTCAGTACCTTTGTTCCTCAGTACCTACGTTCCTCAGTACCTTTGTTCCTCAGTACCTACGTTCCTCAGTACCTATGTTCCTCAGTACCTACGTTCCGCAGTACCTACGTTCCTTTGTTCCTCAGTACCTATGTTCTTCAGTACTTACATTCCTCAGTACCTATGTTCCTCAGTACCTACGTTGCTCAGTACCTTTGTTCCTCAGTACGTACGTTCCTCAGTACCTTTGTTCCTCGGTACCTATGTTCCTCAGTACCTACGTTCCTCAGTACCTTTGTTCCTCAGTACGTACGTTCCTCAGTTCCTTTGTTCCTCGGTACCTATGTTCCTCAGTACCTACGTTCCTCAGTACCTATGTTCCTCAGTACCTACGTTCCGCTGTACCTACGTTCCTCAGTACCTATGTTCCTCAGTACCTGTGTTCACCTGTAATTATGTTTCTCGGTACCTACGTTCCTCAGTACCTATGTTCCTCAGCACCTACGTTCCTCAGTACCTATGTTCCTCAGTACCTACGTTCCTCAGTACCTATGTTCCTCAGTACCTGTGTTCACCTGTAATTATGTTTCTCGGTACCTATGTTCCTCAGTACCTACGTTCCTCAGTACCTATGTTCCTCAGTACCTACGTTCCGCTGTACCTACGTTCCTCAGTACCTATGTTCCTCAGTACCTGTGTTCACCTGTAATTATGTTTCTCTGTACCTATGTTCCTCAGTACCTACTTTCCTCAGTACCTATGTTCCTCAGCACCTACGTTCCTCAGTACCTATGTTCCTCAGCACCTACGTTCCTCAGTACCTATGTTCCTCAGCACCTTTGTTCCTCAGTACCTATGTTCCTCAGTACCTGTGTTCACCTGTAATTATTTTTCTCGGTACCTATGTTCCTCAGTACCTACTTTCCTCAGTACCTACGTTCCTCAGCACCTACGTTCCTCAGTACCTATGTTCCTCAGTACCTGTGTTCACCTGTAATTATGTTTCTCGGTACCTATGTTCCTCAGTACCTACTTTCCTCAGTACCTACGTTCCTCAGTACCTATGTTCCTCAGCACCTACGTTCCTCCGTACCTATGTTCCTCAGTACCTGTGTTCACCTGTAATTATGTTTCTCTGTACCTATGTTCCTCAGTACCAACTTTCCTCAGTACCTACGTTCCTCAGTACCTATGTTCCTCAGTACCTACGTTCCTCAGTACCTATGTTCCTCAGTACCTGTGTTCACCTGTAATTATGTT
>NW_013952639.1:2796-16000 GCF_001266775.1 Austrofundulus limnaeus
TGTTCCTCAGTACCTATGTTCCTCAGTACCTATGTTCCTCAGTACCTATGTTCTTCAGTACCTATGTTCACTGGTACCTATGTTCCTCAGTACCTACGTTTTTCAGTACCTATGTTCACTGGTACCTATGTTGTCTGGTACCTAAAGAGGATATAAAAGGTCTACACACCCCTGTTAACATCTCTGTTTTTGTAATCTAAAAAATGAGACCAAGATAAATAATTTCAGAACTTTTTTCACCTTTAATGTGAGCTATAACCTGTACAATTTCATTGAAAAAAATCTTTTAGGGGGAAAAACAAGAAAAAAAAAACTAAAATGTGGTGGTTGCATACGTGTGCACACCCTCTTATAACTGGGAATGTGGTTGTTCAGATTTAACTGATCCCATTCAGACTCATGTTAAATGGGAGTCAGTACACACCTGCCATCATTTAAAGTGCCTCTGATTAACCCCAAATAAAGGTCAGCTGTTCTAGTTGGATTTTCCTATTTTCTCGAAGCATCTTACAAATATCCACAAAGCCTCCAAAGCATCCGATGGATCTGATTGTTAAAATAAATCTGTCAAATGAATTTTAAAGGCATTAGACACCATGGAACACAGTGAAGATAACACAACAGTGACATCAAGAACTGGACAGCGTCATGGTTTGGGGCTGCTTTTCTTCAGATGGAACTTTAATCAAAGTGAAAGGGATATGAACACTTTTATGTTACCATAAAATATATCTTTTCATGTTTAATGTGACTTTTTAATTATTGTGTATTTTTTAATGTTATATTAAATCAAAAGTTAGATTACCTTAAAACGCACAGCTTCAGCTTCATTCAGCAACCAAAAACATCAGTCTATATTTAGTCTGTTCAGTCTATATTTGGTCTTAACAATCTGTACCTTTTTTAAGTTATGAGACAAAACATCTCAGCAGTAATTTGGAGACCTGAAGATAAACAATCTTGTTGCTGTAATAATTCTGAAATGATGACAGGTGAGTCTGGAACAGCTTGACCTGACGCTCCACTGCTGACTCCGGCTGAACCTCAGAGATTTCATCGATAACTCCCCTCTCAAGAACGGGATGAATAATGAATCAAAGACAAATGTTACTTAAAGTTTCRCATCCTTCTGAGGGATGGGATCAGCAGACTTCAAACGGCACAAACAAAATCCTGAGGCCGACATGTTTTGTTGCTCATTGATCATTTCTGGCTGCGGTTCAGAAGCCTGYTCTTGGTTTTTTTTTCTTTGTTGTTTTTCATGAATTTGGCCAAATGATGATTCATCACATCACGAGCAGCTGGACCTTTGCTGCCTCGGAGGCACAGKGGGGGCCGTTGGGATCGGTTCTGTCCTCCTGCATTATTCACTTCAGAGCAAACGGCAGCTCGGAGGATCACTTTGTGGTCAATAAAGCTGTAAAAGAACCGATGACGCACTGAAGGGTTTTACACGAAACTAAATGTGATCAACTTGTTTTTTAGTAGAGTAGTAATAAACTAGAATAGTTCCTGGAGACACTATGATAGGGCCTGCCACGTGGCATCCATTTCAAATTTAAACTTCACTATTTGCAGAAGATCACTGCCATCTACCACCATCACAGATTTCAACTGAATATGACTAAAAATGGCAGAGGTATGGTCAATTTTACGTCTTAGCTGTAGCGGCCAYCTTGKTTTTTTTCYGGGTTCAGTATTTCAACYCAAAATGTAAATAAAATGACCAATTTATTGTTTCAGATTAGCTTCCATCTTGAATTTTAATTTAACTTTCAGAATTTATCAAARCTTGTTCTTTGTAACTCCTATACCATTTTTCAGCTTTGTGCATCCTAAAACAGGCTGAAATATAGCYTTATGTAAAATTAGCATTAGCRGTTAGCTTAAGTTTGCTTCGCAATACATTCCTCTGCTCTCCTATTCATTGGCAAGCCCTAATTAATTTTTCTTTCATTTTTATCGCTCAGATTGGAAAAGAAGGCAGAATATCTCATGAAATACCGATGAAATTTTAATGAAACTTACCAAAGCTAATCACCGAATATAAGTTTACAGCTGATTACCTTTTGGAGTGGGTTCAATTCAAGATGGCCGCCACAGCCAGCTGGCATTAAAAACTGCAAACAAGCTTGACGTAACCGCTGAGACTGATCCCCATGGATTCTGAGATACCAACAGTGTTTGTGAGATCTTGGTTTAAAATTTTAACATTATTTACTTTGAGTCAAATCTTGTTTGTCCATTAACAAAAATATCTTATTTTAATGAGACTTTCAGGAAATAATTACCAAATGCACATTTAGAACTAATTCACTCTTGAAATCAATTTGACTCAAGATGGCCGCCACAGCCTACTGACATAGGGGGAAAAAAACACACAAAGATGTCTGTAATTCATTGACGCCTGTTCCTTGTTTCATTAGCCACAGCTGCAGCCATTCCTCCATCAGCTCCTCCTCCTGTCAGTCTGCATGCAGCTGTTAGTTTGTCCTTAAAGGAAAATAAACTAACAATAATCTCTATGAGTCATCTGAAATGGATTTTTATCCAAGCTTTYTTAACCCTCTTTTGAGTTTTTATGACTCACTGGTGACTCAAATTTGAATAAACAAAAGGAAAACTCAGCGAATCCTGATGTTTTTTTTAACCACCTAATATTGACGCTGGTTTTTCTGTAACAGGAAAACTTGTAGTGTTAGCAGCTGCATCCTTTTCAGTCCTGACGAGGGTCTTCCACCGAGGCTTTCTGAGTCTGGATGTCAATGGGAGGGGATGAAAAGTTCAGTTTCCTTTTCCTGCTCTTTCAGCGGACACAGGATGTTTAAATATTTCAGTTTGACAACTTAGACCAACTCATCCTGCTAGTCTTTACTTTCATCAGATTTTGGTCCTCAGGAGTCTCACGGCCCACCTCAGCGACATATTTCTGTTAAAATTGGCTCTTCGAACAGAAAAATGCACCTCTGATAAATARAGAAACAATTTTATGAGTCAGAACATTTCAAGGTCTGATTTGTTTGTTGTAAGAAGTTTTTCTGATGACATAAATTTGAGTTTAGAAAATAATACTTTGTTTTTTGAGTATTGAAACCTCAGCACTTTTCTTGTTTTTGCAATTTATTTCTGCATGCTCTGCTGTTTTAGCCGTTCGTGTTTCGAAACATTCTGCTTAGCTTTTTGCTACTTTTGGCTAGCCTTTTAGTACTTTTAGCTGATAGCAATTTTTGCTGTTCTTAGCTGATATGTTCCTTTCAGTTTTCAGCWACCCTTCTGCTACAATTAGCTTTGTGATAGACTTTTGGTATTTTCAGCTTCTTTAATAATTCATTTTCAGCTTACCAGCAAAGTCATTCTGCATTTAGCATTTATGTTTTAGTTACTTTAGCTTTTAGCTTATTTTTTGCTTGTTTTAATTAGCCTTTTAGCTCTTTTAGCTAGGCTTTTGGTACTTTTATAGTTTTTAGCTAGCCTTCTGCCACATTTAGCTTTGAGCTATAAACTAGACAGTCATTTTTAATTTTTTGATAGTATTTTGCTATTTTTAGCTATAAACTAGCACTTTTCATGTTTTTGCTATAGTGTTTTTGGTCTTTTTAAACTAGTTTGTTTTGCTACTTTTAGCAACTCAGTTTCAACATCTTTGCATTAGTTTTTGGCAGAAAGTGTATTTTCTTTAGTTCATGTTGTTTTCCAGTTAATCATAAATTTTCTTAAACGTGAAAGATAAACACAACAAACTGTGTCTCTCAAGGTTAAATAAGATTTACTGGTTTATACGTCCCAGGCTCAAAAGTTAACATTATTTTATCAACAGTGGCTAAAAACATGTAAAAAGCAGCTTAGATGCTCATATATTTTCTTTTTGGCCTCTGATGTTTGTTTATGAGAGACACTTTGACCTCAGTCAATCATTGTCGAGACTCGATGATTTTTTTCCCCTGTTTTTATTTATGCCATAAATAAAAATATTACTGTCTGGCTCTAAAACCAATGAAGTCATTTTGATCTCATGAAAATATTTCTTCTACTGTCTTGTTGGGAGGTARATTTAGATCAGTTTAATTTGCGAGGAGCCAGAAGTCTGCACAAGTCAGGTGTTTAATTTTTTTATTTTATATATATTTTTATAACACTTTGAAACCAGAAGAACTTCCTTCAGCTGAACGAGACTCAGGATGGGAGGATCACATCAAAAGACAAAAGAGTTAAAAAACAATAAGTTAATTTTCTGACCTATAAGGAAACATCTGCAGTTGATRTAATTCACATCCGACGGACGTCATAACTTACAATAATGGGAGAAAAAGTTAAAGTTATTTGGATTGAAGTTTAATTTACGTTAAGGGTCTTTTTCCAAAGTATAAACTGGTTCACATGAAAACTGAGCAGATGTTTTTCTCATCACTCTTAATTATGTTACAAACTGGAAATCAAAGGCTTAAGAATGTCTTTTGTTCGAAATATATTTTTTAATTTAGGTCAAACGTTGTAAATAATGTTTTACATGATTTCCAAGTTTTATTATCTAGCTAAATATTTACAAAACAACATTTTTATGTTGGCTGTTTGTATTGGCCAGTTTGATTTKAGTTGACTCCTATTAATAATCAGTTTTAGACGTAAAGCCAGTGTTGCGCTAACCTTAAAGCACTAAWWTAGCACAGGTATCGTCAACAATAATCAATGTCAACATGTCACCTAGTGGATAAATGCCATATAAACAAAATGTGTGACAGTTTTCAYCCTCAGCTGTTTACAATGATGTTGATCAATAACATTTAAAGACCTCAGTTGGTGCTTTTAAATTCAGCCCATTAATTTAGCAAGTGCTAATCCACTAATGAATTTATAAATTAGCAAAAGCCTTAAACCACTAATCAGAAAACTAGTTCCCCTATTAGTGCTTTAGGGGACCTGTACTCACCACTGCATAAAGCTAATGATAGTTTCTGATAGTTTCAACATTTGTCCAGTGGTTTATGAGATATTTTGCTAATAGACCAACGTTTTAAGCACAATATATTGAATATTTTGAGCTTCATGTGTTAGAGGTAATGCTATCACCAAATTTCAGTCTGTAAAATGGTCTGAGTTACAACTTTATTTGTATTTGAATCTTGCTCTAAATGTTAAGGACTTTTATTATATTTTGTCCAGGCTCATTAAATATTAAAATTTTGCTAACACGCAGACACAGACATGACATGAGCAAAAACAATTATCTGAAAAAAATAAATAAAATTCCTGCCTCCAAGATAAAAATGATTTCCTGCCAGTATATGTCGCTGTTTCTCTTTGTCAGAGTCCAATAATGAGTGAAAAACCCAGAAGATTCATAAAACCCCACCTGTAATCTAATGTAATGTTTAATAGACTTAGATTAAAAAAATAAATATGAAACGATAACAAAACATTTTGATGTTAAAGCCGCGGAGCTGTTATGTTAAAATTAATGCCCAGTTCTGTTTTCTGTATTTATTTATTTATTATTTTTAACATCTTGGTTCCAATTATCTCCGGGGGCGGAACCTTTCTCGGTCGCTCACTTCTGATTGGCGGAGCCGCCTGTCACTCACAGGCTCGTCCCAGTATCMTTCCAGTTGGGGAAAACAGTCCAGCGCCAGAAGTCAGAAAGTCAATTTTCAACGAGGAGGGGCGTGCGTCATACAGATGTGTGGACTTATCCGCGGACTTCTGCTTCTTTTTTTCACCGACCTACAACCGGAAAGTGTAAATAGGCTAGTTTAAGAGTTTTTTTGTTGCCGGTTAAAGTTGTTTTTTTGTTAGCGGGAGAGCTTAATTGGACTTGAGGACTTGTTGGCTGCTCTCTCTCGGCTTGTTTTTGCCGCGCGCACCCCCTCTCCTGAGTCCTGAATGCGCCACATGATGCCTTCAGCTCATCCCGGCCCCTGAAACGCATCATGCGGGCAGCATGAACCGGGGACCGACCTGCTGTGGAATGGCCGGCGTCCAGGTGTCCTCAGCAGCCGGGGAGAGCCGATGCGGCCGGTCGGGATGTGACGGAGCGCAGAGGAGGACAAACTCTTGAGATGCGAGAGAAACACGAACCCTAGAGAGAGAGAGAGAGAGAGAGAGAGACAACCTCCGGCTTCTTCTTCTACCTGGACCCTGGTCGGGCCGCCTGCCGGGCGTCATGGCCTCTGAAGTGGTCTGCGGGCTGATCTTCAGGCTCCTGCTGCCGATATGTCTCGCGGCTGGTGGGTTTTGTCTTCGTTTTTACGTGTTTTAAGCATCAGAATGAACCCAGAAGTGTAAAGACATGGATGCGTGATGAGAAACTCTTAAAATAACCCTGTATAGGTGCCCTAATTGACATTTTTTCAATCCTCACTGTCACTTTAAATCAGGGGGTTTTAAACTGCAGGGTCGTGACCCAAACGTGAACCGCAGACCTATTTTCAGTGGGTCAGAAAAAAAAGTAATGAAAGTGATAGTTTAGTCTGTGTTACCTGACATGGCATCAATCATAGTGAACAAAGTGTGGAWAAAAAGAGGCAAAAGTCTTCATCCGGACTAGGCTAATGGTTAGCCAAACGATTATCATTTTTAGGCCTATAAAACAACTTGTTATCAAAAGCAACATACCAGTGTGAAAAAAAAAACAAGTTATAACTAGAATAATTCCTGCAGTAACGATAAAGGGGTTTAAGATTTATTTCTTCAAAGTTTTGGGGAATTCTGCTGCCATAAATGCCAACTCAATTAGGCTAAATATGGCCGTGTTATGGCAATTTTTTCCCCTTTTTAGCAATAGTGACCTTTTTAAATTTTTGATTTAAATTTACTATGTGATAGGGATCGTGTTCAGTAACCAAAATACCAAATTTTAGCTCAATTTGTCAAAAAAATATCCGAGTTAAAGATATTTGAAATCTATGGAGAAAAATCCAGGCAGGTTAACGGTTAGCCAAATGGTTATTGGTTTTTAGGCCTCTAAACAACTCTTTCTCGAAAAGGATACGCTTGTGTGAAAAACATTAACTTATAATAAGCCTGTACACTTATGTAAAATGCCATTGCTTTAGTTTGTCACTGTTTTTCGTAACAAAACATTTGTGTGACCATGCTAACATCTGTAGCTAATACTTAGCCAAAGTGTTAGCATTAAAGCTTATGAAAGAACTCTTTCAAAAACAACACCGTGTGAAAAAAAACATGAACATATATTAAAACTACACGCTTTGGAACAAATCCATTTGTTTAGATTTTATTGTTTTTGTAACTGAATGACGTCTGTGTTACAACACTAACATGCTAACATGCTAACTGTAGCATCGATGGTGCTGAAGCTGATGAATGTTTAAGTCTCCCAGCTGTTGCTATATTGATGTAGAAACTCAAATGTTTGTTTACAGAAAAACAACTAACTGAACGAAAGGCGTCACGCCTGAAGTGTAGAGGTTTAATATTAGCTAATGTTGCATACATCAGGCTAACTGTTAGCCTGTTAGCCTAGCCTGGATGAAGACTGGTCTTTTTCTCCAAACTTTGTGCTTTAGGACTGATCTGGTTGATAACTATTAAACAGAATATCACCTCAGAATTACCTTTAAGTGACTGAATAACTTTAATAAGACAAAATTTATATATTTTGAGTGTTTGAAACTACTTCTTGGTAGTTTGATTTTTTTTATTTCATGTTTAATGAAAGTAATGTTGAATCTATTAAAAAAGACTGAAGTTACTAAAATGAAAAGTTTTAAATTGAAAAGATATGCTGATAATTGTGTCGTTAAAAGGAATATTTCCCCCAGTATCACCACTTGCTAGTTGTTTTAGCACGTCAGGTTCTGCGCCGTCGATTCGTCCAATAAATTAGAGAAGTTGAACATTTTTCTCGACTTCGGTCACGTCGTGTCTTTAAAGGGTGGATGGTGGGCCCTGAAGCCGGACCAGCTGGGCACCACTAATCTAAACCAGGTGTGGGCATCAAGGCCAGTGGACCGACCAAAAGTACCATTCAGAACCAGCATCCGCCCATCTGCAGAGTCAGTGTTTGAAACGTAGACAAACCCAGTCTGTGTTTTTTTTTATGATGTTTTGTTTCACTGCGAGAGAGGCTGAAAACTTAATTGCAGCTCGGAGAAGAAGCTAAACTTCACCAAAACCCGCACACGCCAGTGCCGTTTTTGCAATTTGTCTTCTGGTGGTTTCTCAGTTTTGTTCGCTGGCTTCTCATGAATCGTCACGCTGACAGCGAATCTGTTATTAATTAACATTTACAGAGCGTCGACAGAGTTTTCCTTGCCGTTTCACTTGCCCCCTAAATTACTGCGTGGGAGTTTGTTTACCCATTTATCTAACTTTATTAAGAAAAGTGCTCCTTACAGTTTTCAGTGTTATTGACATTTTCAGCCTGACTCAGTCCTTTGCTATGCAGATGTTGCAAACACTGATTTAGAGTGCTATGTCTTGGACTCTTCAACAGTTTACTTACTGCTGTGATCCTGTGGTAGGCCACAAGTGAAAAATGATTATCGCCAAACTGCCACTGAGGTTCCAGTGTGGTGTCTGTGCGCAAAGCCGAGGTACCTTTAAAGCTAACAGCATGCTTTCCATAGATAAGACCCACTCAGTTCCACCATAATGCATCGCCTGACTGGCCGACCTGCCCTTTATTTCCAAAAGCAATTGCGAGTCCGTGCGTCGTCTCCATTAATTCGTGGAAAGTCGTTTTAACAGTATGAATTAATAATGCGGTTGTGAGGGAAAGAAGAATTGCTTTCCCTTTTATCGTAAACATACCTTTTAATATTTTATGCTGTTTTTTTTTTTTTTTTTCAAAGTGCCAATGAGCACTTGTCATGCACCGCAGATGTGCACGATAACCGACATGCTCATGGAAACGTCAAGTAGATTAAAAAAWAATAATAATAATCTTTGAGTTTTTCACCAGCAGGGTGCCAATTCAGTTTACTTTTATTATTTCGCAGCTTTTAGTAAAAATAAAATTCTCAATTAGGAACTCGTTGCTAGTAACTCTGTTACCAGTACTGCATAGTCAAAATTTGGGGAAAATGGAAATCTTATGGGCGACAATGGGATTTGAACAAAACGAYTGAGAAAACCCAACCCCGTATTTTTATACGTCATCATGGAAACATAATTTAAATTTTAAACAGGTCACAGAAAGATGCACTTTATACGTCTGAACCGTCATTTTAAAACATTTATAATTTTTTTACACAATCCAAGGATATTTGATGATGTAATAGTTGAACGTTCAACAACTTTTAAGCTATCTGACCTTTCCAGGACTTGTGCAAACAAACTCTTATTTACAATTTAGCCATTTTTATTAGTTTTCACTCAMTGTGTCTGTAATTGCTGTAGGTTTTACGATTTTCTTGTAAATCCCTCAAGAGTGCACTAAATCCCCTATTGACCCCCATTATATTTCAGCTGTCAGTTTTCTCCCCAGAACTGGAAGATAACTTTTTACCTTGTTTTATCTCCTTCATAAAACACAGTAGAAACATAAAAACTGACATAATCAGAGACTTTGGCAGATCTGATGCGTAGTTTTGCAACAGTTTTTTTTTTTACTTCGACATTTTTAGAGCTTTCTTTTAAAAATACTTCTAGCAGTAATTTACAGTGTGTCAGTTTTTATTTATTTTCTATATAAACAGAAAACAATGTCCTCCACAGCAGATGTTATCGGACTTTAAACACCTACATTTGCCCTCYCTGCATACGTTCACGAGTAAACTATGTTTCAAACTGTTGCTTTTCGTGTGTTCATGACAGACCCGTCTGCTGACGTTACATCGTCTGTGTTTCGTGTCGAACATCTGACAGCACCTCTATTCAAGCTGCTGTGTACATAAAGCCCTCAGCCAACACACACTCCGTCTCACACACATACACACGCGCACATTTGCACACAATTACAGTTTTGCTGATCAAACAGTCCACAGTTTATGTGTTTCCTGGAAGAGTTTGGAGCGTGAGCGTCGTTACGAGCATTCACGTTCCCAAACGTCTCATCTGGTGTCGAACCCGAGGTGCGAGTGTACTTCGTGAGAACACAACACAAAGACAAACAGGAAAAAAATAAATAAATAAGACAGTTAATTAAACCATTTATGTTTTTTGCTCAGCACCTATCAGAGACAGAGCTATTTGTCTCTTTTTTTTTGTTTTGTAGCRCCTGTAGACAGTGAAAGCTCCAATATAATCATGATTAGTTTAACGCTGGTATTTATAAAATATCAAATTCAGCCTTTAAAGTACAGGTATATCATGGCTTAGACTAGCTAATATTTGCTAATGACAAAGCTCAGTTAACACACTTTTTAACGTGCTGCTAATTTGATGCTATAGTTGTAGCTAATCTATATAACTGTATTAAGTCTCTTTGCTTTAATTTTTTATATTTGACCAAAGTTTGGTATATTGCAACCTACACCTTCTTGCTGGAACACAAACTAAAAGCTAACTACATTTGATAGTGTTGTTAACTTAGCTGTCTAACTAGTAAAGCTACTAGCCTGTTAGCAAATATCATTAGCAGCTTATCGTCTAACAGACTAGCAGCACTTGTGAGTAGCAAATCTAACTAGTCTGTTAGCTAGTAACATTTGCTACTAGGGTTGTGTATTGGCAAGAATTTGGCGATACGATACATATCATAACAGAGGGGTCACGATACGATATATCCCGATATATTGCGATACTGTAAGCAAGGTAATATATTGCGATATTTTTGTCCAAAAATTATATTAAATAAAAACCTCTTACTGAAAAAAAGCAAAAGCTAATGTTTACTTACAATACTTACATTGTCTCCTACAATGCTAATGCTACCCTTATTCTCTGGCGCTCAAGAGGTAGAGGAGCCAAATGGCTGGCTCACTGCTGCCAACTAGTGGTCAGAGGCTGAACTACAACATAAAAATGAACGGTTGGCAAGAAGGTTGACATTTTAAACCTTGACAGGGCTTTAGAATATCGAAACAGTATTGGGAAATGAAATATCGCGATATTTCAGTGTATCGATATTTTCTTACGCCCCTATTTGCTACTAAGTAGCAAATGTTACTAGCTAACAGACTGGCTAGACTGGCTATTAGCTAGTAGTAGCAGCTACTGCTAGCTAATGCAAGCCGTCCTTTAGTAACATTTTCTACTAGCTAAATCAACTAGCTTGTTAAAATTAAATTAGCAGCAATGCTTATTCATAAAAATCCATCCTAAACTTGCTTAGCATTTAAAAATAATTATCAAGCAAAAATGATTTTTTTGATAAGCTAAGCTAATATTTCAATGTCAAACAGTTCACTTGTTATAAAGTTTCAAGCTGTAGACAAATTATTTACAATATTTTAATATATTTTAACTTATTTTAAGCAAGAAAACAATTATTTAAAAAAATTTAAATATGATTTTGTATTTTACTATGTGATAATTAAGTTAAAACATTAATTTGAAGTCTGACAGCTTTCGTTAATGACAAAACTATAGAAATTAGCCAAAGGAAAATATGATTTCTGAAGTGATTGATTTTGATTTTTGACAATAATGGAAATGTGTGATTTATTTATGAACCTCTGAAGTTATCTTTGATGAATGATTCTGTCAGGTCTTATGCTGAAAGTGTTTTCTGTGGAATGATCGTATTATTTTTGAAATTCCTCTGTTATCTCCTGGTGCTCGGTTTGGGGATGGCACTGCATTACTTTATCTTCTAGTGTTTATTTTTTTATTTTTTTCATGTTTGTGGGCTGAAACTTGAAGAGCAGTTAATTCAGACTTTATGTGACTTTTATTTGTTTTTAAGAATTGTTTCCACCTTTAAATGGGAGAGACAAATGCTTTATTCAGCCTCAAACAGGGATTTTTGTTTTTGTGCACTCTGAAAACCACTGCAGCTTATTTTCGTGAAAACCTCTGATGTTGAGTCACACAGCGAAGGCAAAAGGTCAGTAAGGCTGTGGCGAAATGGTCAGAACAGACATCTTTACATCTATAAACAGCTGAGATAAACGCAGTTTTGTCACAATGTGCAGAGTTATCAGGTTAATGCTGAGGTTTATTAAAGATGAAATGGGTTCATTAAGAAAATGAGTCGATCCAAATTAAGCAGCTCAGACGTGATTTGCACAAACATGGCGGGCCTCGCGACATTTATTAACGTTTGTTAGTTTTTTCATCCGTCTGCATCTGAGCGTGGAGAAAAAGCAGGAGGTGCACTTTACTCCCTCCGCTGGGGGAGACGCCAGAGCCAAGTCAAATGTCAATGAATAGGTCCATTGACCGCGCAAAGATAAATAAAAAGCACCATTTTCTGCAGTTAAGTGTAATTTTTTTTTTCAGCAGTTCGGCCGCTGGATTCTGTGACTTAGACGATAAGTTCTCGGTTGTGAACCTCGGAGCTTGTTGATACAACGGCAAAGACAACCTGGGGAGGTCAGACGCCRTCTCCACGTCTGACACAGAGTCGCTGTGTGCTTCCCTCCTCGCTTCCTGGCCTCAAAACCTTCACAGACCTTCGGCTGCTCGGCCTTTATTTTCTGCTTGCTTTGAGGTTTAACTTGTAATTTACACGACCGGTTCTTCCTATGATTTGAGGTGGTAGGGTTTCAAAAAAAAAAAAAAAGCCAAGGATGTTGCTTGTCGTTCTGAATGGGCGTGGCTTTAATTGGCATTTCTGTCCACAGACGAAGGGTTAACGTCAGCTGGACTCAGAGAAATGAGGTGCGTCGAGGATTTGATACATCATTTATTGGTTATGGAAGTCATGTTTGCATTTAAGTGTTTCATCACAGTGATTAAAGACTTGGTGCGCTGGACGTGGGTGTGGATGTGTGTGTGCAGAGGGGCGGGGCTTGTTTGGGAAAGAGGGTTCACAGGAAAGTTACCTCATTAAGTGATAAATATCCAAGCTGTGATGACTCTCAGCTACTACCTCACCTAATTATAGACTGATTGAATTTGAGACTTTATGTTTTTTGAGGTCAGGTGGCTGTGGCRGCCATCTTGAATTGTTAATAAGCTCCACTGGTAACTGCAGTGATTGTTTTCTGAAGGTTTCATTAGATGATTCCAGGTKGTTCACAAGATATTTTGCWGACAGACAAAAACACTTTAAGCGTCAATAATTAGACYGTATTAAAATGTATTGTAATGTATTAAAATGAACAGGACTGATTGTGTTTGATTTGGACATATTTAAAGA
>NW_013952639.1:17000-29999 GCF_001266775.1 Austrofundulus limnaeus
CTGTAATGTTGGAATTCAGAGAAAAGTTTTTACTTCGGTCTCAGAATTGTGAAAATTCAAAAATGTCCAGAATTTTTTTTTAAATTCAAAATTTTGAGAAAAAAAAATCAGAATTCTGTAAAAAATGTCAGAACTCTGAATCTAAACCTTGGATTACAAAAAAAGGCAAAATTCGTAGTCTAAACTCAGAATTCTCAGATTTCTTAAAAAGTCTGAATTCTGATTTTAATCTAAAAAGTCGGTGACTTTTGAGTTTAAAATTTGAATTCTGAGAATCAGAAAAAAAGTCAAAATTCTGAAAAAAAAACTATTTTCTTAACTTTCAGATAATTTTTTCAAGCGAGCGTTTAAGTAACTAAATTAAATGCAGATTATTATTTTTGTCTGTGTGATGAAGTGCAGGTGAGCCATAATGAGGCTTGTAAGTGTTGAAGTTTAAATCTGTTGGAATGTTCTGGAGCAGCTTTCGGACACCGGGAACATTTTTAATGATTTTAACCAGATGTTTCTCTAAAATCGTGTTTTTTGTTGTTGACCTGTGTGTCGATCCCGGTGCAGAGCTGCTGCCCTTTATTTCCTGTTAGGCTTTATGTTGGAATCATGAAAAAAAAAAAATAATAAAAGAAGTTCTTGTTTGTTCTGATCTAGTTACAGATTTGTGTTTTTCTCCCTGCAGCTTGCCTGTTCAGGTACAACGTCCTGTCCTTCGTCTACCTCATCTACCTCCTGCTCATTCCTCTCTTCCCGGAGCCCACGTGCACAACGATGCAAGGTAACCTTTGAGACTAGTAAAAATAAAAAAAATGTTTAGCGTTGTTTTTTAGCCCGGAGGACGTTTTGGAGCGTTTCCCCGTGAAAGCTTTGGTTYGACTGTTGTCCTTCTGTAATCTGAACCAGCCGTTCTGCAGGAGACCCRGGTCCGTCTGTGATGAGGTTGGATTTGGCTCCTCGTTCGCTCCCTGAAATGTAATCTCRGTGAACGCCGGCCTGATTCCATCTGTAATAATAAAAACCGATCCACCGTTCGCCAGATCTCAGATATACGTATATATAAAAGATTTGATCCGTCGCTTGGAGATCTGAAGTGTGCTTTGATGGGAACTGAGGCCGCAGGCTGAGGTTTGTTTTAGTTGCACCGGTAGCTCCCCTATTAATGATAAAACATAAACATAAATGTTTTTTTAAAGAGGAAAGAAGCACTGCAGTTACTGGAAAAGGGAAAACAAACAGGTTATCGCTGTCCTCTGCTCTTTTTCCCCATGTTTGTTCATCTGTTAGCAAAATACCTCAAGACCTTCAGGGAAAATTTTAATGAAATTCCCAGAAAGTAGTCGCTTCCATCCAAGATGGCCGCCACAGCAAACGCAAAATTAGCTACGGCTTGCTAATTTTCATTAATATTGAGCTAAAATTTGGCGTGGTAGTAGCTGAGCGWRATCTCCAGGATGTGCTTTGAGTGCTAGCTGATTTCCTTTTATAACTTTGCTATTACGCTATTGAAGTGAGCTTGTTTGTCTGTTAGCAAAATATCTCATGAACAACGTGGTGGATTTAAATGAACCTCTCAGAAAGCAATTGCTAGATGTTGTTTTACAGCTGATTAGGTTTCGGAGTCTTTCCAATTCAATATGGCCGCCACAGTTAGCTGAATTTAGAAAACACGAAAATGGCTACAGTTCACTCAGTTTTTCAGACGTTGAGCTAAAGTTTGCCGTGTTAGTAGTCAGTGTTCTGTTTCAACACATACACAGAGCGGTATATTTTCTGTTATGTTTTTGCCATTAAATTTGGATTTTATTGTTCGTGTCAACGTCTGTTAGCAAAATATCTCAAGAACCACAGGATACGTTTTCGTAAAACCTTCAGAAAGTGACCATCAGGTGTTCGTCTACAACTGATTAACTTTTGGAGTCAGCCCAGTTCAAGATGGCCGCCACAGCTAAACATTAGCCGACGCAAAAATGTTTTTGCCGTGGTAGCAGCCAAGACATAAAACGAGACACAAGAAATGAGAGAAAACTTGATTCTGCCCAGGTGAAGTTTGAAGTAAAGCTTTTAAACGTTTCGATTTAGTTCATTAAAGCTCATAAACCGTCTTCTAAATCCTCCTTTTTATGACCAGTCGTATAAATCACAATGGAGCTGTGCGGTTTCTGAGAAGTGACTGAGGTGACTGTTCTCCTTACGGATGATGTATGTGGGATTTCAGCCTCCACCGCAAAATACTAAACGGCACACCTCCCAGAACCTCCGCGGGGTTTCTGGAGGAGACCGCATGCAGCGTTTAATAATACATAAAGACACGTCGGAGGAGGGAGCCGCGTCCAGGCCGACGTTCGGCTCCTCGTCTCCAGCTGAAATAACAACCAGGAAGTAAAGGAGGAGGGGTGGGGTGTGGAGCACAGAGTGGACCACTTACAAGCTCATCAATAGTTAAAAAGAAAAAGGTCCGGATCAGCGGTCTGACGGCCGTCGACTTGAACAGTTATATTGGAGTTTATACGCTCATTTTTTAATCATATAAAATGTCCTATCAGCACCAAACTCAGGTTTTAATGAAACTAATACAAATAACTAAACATTTTACTTTTGTAAAGTAGCACTGGAACAAAGAAAATCTCATTCAGATGAACAGATTCCCTAAAAAGATTTAATATTTACTAAATTATGGCTTTGGAAGCAGGTAATTTACCTTCAAATTAATGAACCCTCCTGCTGCGCCTGGGTGGTGGGTTGTGTTGACCCAAGGGCAGCAGGAAGGTTCAAAAGTAGACTTTTCTCTGCCAGGTGGCTCGTAAACACCAATTTAGAGCACCAAAAACAAAATTAAGCAAAACAGGAACAGCATTCGTCTTTTAACTGGGGGGAAAAAAAGTAAAAATTAGGGCATAAAAATTACATTAATAAAAGTTAAATTGATTAATTTTGCTAATCTGACTATATTGTAACAAGAATTTCAAATCTTTATTTGTCAAGTTTGTTTTCTGGTTAAACTAAAAATTTCTTCTTTAATTAAGCAACAAGTTAAAAAAGCCTCGTTACTACCACAACAAATTTTATCTTAGATTTTTCTGTCAACTAGGAGGGGTAGGAGTTAAAACTTATGTCATACAAGAAGCTTGTAATGATAAAATGACGTGTTTCTAAACWGCAGCAAGGCTCCCTGTGGTTAAATAAGAAGAAGGCAAACCCAGACACGTGAACAAATTACAAGTTTGTATACATTTTCTGTGGTTTTTCCGCAAGACGTCAGACATAAAAAAGGCATTTTATCTTGTTTTCACAGAGAAAACATGACCTGAAGCTGATCATTTTTCATCTTTGTTTATTTTTTATTAGTTGTTTACATTGTTGCGGTGATCTGACTCGCTTAAAACCATAAATCTTGAAGTAGAAGTGCTCGAGGGCTCAGATGGTGTCAGAGATTCTGCCTGCTGGGACAYGTATCCCGCCTGTCATCCTGCTGACAGGATGATCAGGAAGTTACAGCAAACACCCTAAAGCTACGTTCTCACTGTACACAGTGGGACCAAAATCTAATTCTTTTTGTTTTTTGTGGAGTAAATCAGATACCAGTGGTGGGCATGGTTCCCGCTAATCAGCTAACTTATAACATTTTGTTTATCAAATTAGCTTTTTCACTTACTTTGAACTAGGGGTGTAAGAAAATATCGATACACTGAAATATCACGATATTTCATTTCCCAATACTGTATCGATATTTTAAAGCCCTGTATCGATTTTTTTATTAAGGTTTAAAACGTCAACTTTCCTGCCAGCCGTTCATTTTTATGTTGTAGTTCAGCCTCTGACCATAGTTGGCAGCAGTGAGCCAGCCATTTGGCTCCTCTACCTCTTGAGCGCCAGAGAGTAAGGGTAGCATTAGCATTGTGAGTAAACATTAGCTTCATGCTCCTATAGCTGAATCTGAGCGGAAAAGACCGACACCCTCTGCCTTCTAAGCTGAGGTAAGGTTACAAACAGTTACTTATTTGTCAGAATGTCTGTATTTTAAGACAAATTAAGTGTTTTGTGCGCTCTTTTTTCCAACGTTACGGAAGGCAGGCAGGCATGCACATATAGCGCACGCTCTAGTGTCTCGAGCTCGGCATTCTCCTCGTGACATAAAACTCTTTTCATTTTTTTTCCAGTAAGAGGTTTTTATTTAACAGATTTTTTTGGGCAAAAAAAAATCGCAATATATCGCCTTGCTTACAGTATCGCAATATATCGGGATATATCGTATCGTGACCACTCTGTCATAATATGTATCGTATCACCAAATTATTGCCAATACACAGCCCTACTTTGAACACCGTTAGCTGAAACTGATTGGTTCACTAAGTTCAATTCTGCCAACTTTATGTCTGCTAACAGCTAGCTAACAAGCTAACATGAACGGGTATCTGTCAGTCCCACCAGTCTTCAGCTGGACGGAGACGAAGACCTGTGATGCAGACTGACAGTTGTCTTTGTCGTTAGCAATTAGCTGTTGAGTATTAGCTTCCACAATTTTATTTGTTTAGATATTTAGCATTAGCTTCCACTATYCRTTTGACATTTTTACCAGTTAAGCATTAGCTACCACAATTTTTTTTACATATTTAGCAAACAAAATGGTCTCTAATTCAGTCAGTTTTACAAATATCGAGTTGACGTGACAGTAGCTATACACGTTATTGCATGGGATTACACACAATGCTACAACTTTTTCAGTCTAAAACTTTGACGTTAAACTCAGCGGGCGATATGCATTCCCTGAAGGCAAACCRGGCCTTTTAATCCAAGATGGATTTARGAAAGTGGTTTTTTATCACAAAGTGCTGCGTTCTGATGGTCTGTTTCATTTTGCTCCTTCTGATGGTGAAGAACATGCTGCAGCTAAACCCAGGATGTTAATTTAAACCAAATGTTGCACGTGAATAATTCATCAGGTGTAATTTCCTTTTTAAAAAGCCACAAGCGGAGCAGTGTGTCCGAGGATCTGTTTGTGGTTGGGAAACATTTTACCCACCATGTTGTTATTTGTGATTTACTCTGCGATCTACTCGAGACATTTAAATCTTATTCGATTTGAACAGAGTATGAAGCGTCACTCTGATATTAGTAGAGGGCGTTTAAATAGCCGTTACGTGAAGCTTCATGCGGTTTGACGTGACGGGTTCCCTCAGGGCAGAACTTTAGCACTTCTGCGTGAATTTGTATAAATATTTGATGTTTTCTGTTTTCTGATTTGTCCGGTTTATGTTTCAGCAGAGTCTGACCCACATCTTTTTAAAACCCAAGATACTTTTTCCCTGCGTTGTTAACGTCTGGCACCGWGCGCCTCACGTTGGATAAATTGCATTGGGACTTAAATCATTTAATGGGGCTGTATTTGTTGTCAATGGGGGCAGTTTTCTAATTGATGGCCAAAAAAAAAAGGGGGCAAACAATGCCTCCTATTGAGCAAGCAAATAATAATCCCTCTCAGGAGAACATTTTGGGACAAAATGTTTTAGATGAGACACAAACTACCGTAAGACAACAAAAGTGTTCTATTACAAAATGCCAAAACAGTATGTAGGCGTACTGGAGCCAGTTTGAAAACAGAACATCACTAAAAACACCTCAGACTTTACAAAACCCACTAACTTACAGATTTTTCACAAACATATCTGGTGTTTATTCTCGCCTATTAACAAAAATTTAAATTAAAACCGAATTCCCTTTTTATGGTTGTGGAATTTTGTTTCAGTTTGAGGTTTGCAGACGTTAGTCTCTGCTCAGATGGTCTGCCTCAGTGTTTTGGTTCTGGACTGTCGCTTCGTGATTATGGTTTTTTTAATTGTTTTTGAGCCTTTCTGTTGTAGATTAGTTGCTGYGTTTGGGATCTTTGTTCTGTTTTAGTCTTTAGTTGATGTACCAATAGAGTCGCGTTTGACTCCAGTTCTTGACTGACTGCAAAGAGCCCAAATAATCAGTCCTCCACCGCCGTGCTTGAGAGTTGAGGTGTCTTTGCTTATATCCAAACATCCCGCTGTGCGTTATGGTAAACATCTAGGGTCGGGCAATAAATCGATTTAATCAATTAATTCGAATTTGCCATTTATAAAGATTTAATTTTGGGAATATCTGGATTTTTTTTCCAACAGTGCACTCTTTGGGGCTTCTGTAGTTCAGAGGTCACCCCACCTGTCCCTCAAGACGCTTGGTACACGACAYGACAATATGGCAGCTAGCAAAGAGGATCTACTTCTCAAAAAAAAAAAAAAAAAGGCACAGTTTCTTCAGTTTTCTGGAACTGGTTTCACAACCTCAGACTTCAGCCTCACTGCAACATCTGTTTGAAGGCTTTTGCTACAAAAAGCAGGAGTACAACAAATTAGTTTCAACACCTGAAACAGAGGCACTCCGTTAAGTGGGAAACAAAATCGATTAAAATCAATTTGGGATAAAAAAAAAATCTGAGATTTTATTTTTATGCTTCTCTGAAATCATTGCTGATGTCTTTCCGCTTTGACGTTGTGTTAACACACCTGTATCCTCCAGAGCAGCTAAAACTCATGACTTTATGAAGCTTAGTTATTATTAATTAGGTGTATTTGATCAGCAGCAGGGGTGGATCAGAGAAGGATGGAAATAATGACCTGGTGGAATCTTTTGTGTTTTTCTCCACTTGAGGCTAGATTTGAACACTTTTCGATCATTTCATTATGTTTCCAGATACACAAATATTAGAATCAAAGACAGACTTTCTGTTTTCCCCCATGACTAAAAAAAGAGCGTCCTTTTCTTCCACCCTAAAAGCCTAGAGAAATGGGAAATGACTGCATTTTATGTCTAATAATCCAAACATTGTCTTGCAGCGCTCGTAATGTTAAGCTCCGCCCCCAGCTGTCGGTGGCTCGGTGTGAACGTCTCACTTTAACCAGGACTTTATCCTGTTAAAACTTCCCCACGATGATGCAGTAAATTTAACGAGATGGAATTGTTGCCACGTGATTAACTGCCGGACCCGAATATTYGCAGATTTATTACGATTTAAACTAACTGGATGGATTAAAACCACCAAACAGAGCTGCTGTTTGTTTCACTCTCAAAAAAAACAAACAAACACAAGGATTTTGTAAACATTAATTTTTTTTTATTACAAGAACGAGCCTGAAATGTCCCACGGTGATGAATAACCACCACAGCAGCTCCTAAAATGATCCCAAATCCCTGCAGGTGCTCTATAAAGCAGCCATGTGTTGAGCAGCTGTGGCAGCTCCTCTCATCCGTCCCTCCCCAGGATCCGACACGTCCTCCGGCCGCTCCGTTCTTTACCTGCGTCACAGGAAAAAAACGCTCCTCCGGTCGACACCTTTCACGTCTTCCGAGGTCTCAGAYGGGTCGTGTTTTTATTTTGGAGCCGCGAAAGCCGTCGACGCAGGATGTGCGGAGGCTGGCTCGGCTCCTTTTAATAATGAATTAAAGGTCTTGTGGCCCGCCTGAGTGTTTATTTGACTTTTCTACAGAAATAAACTTGGCTCGGCGCCGGTGCCAGCAGTTTTTTTTGCATTGTGATCTCTCTCCCTGCAGCTCCTGACCGTGTAGCATCAGATCGACGTCATGTGGAATCAGAAACAGCTGTCTGTCCTAAAATACATTCCTCTTTCTGCTCTTAAACCAAGAGCTTTTATTATATTTATTGCACAACACAGAAAGTTCTGCATGTCGAAAACCAAACCAGTAAAAATACTTGTTGTTTTTTTTTTTTTCCCCTGCACCTTTCAGGCCACACAGGGCGTCTGCTGCAGTCCCTCTGCTTCACCAGTATGTCCTTCCTGCTGCTCCACATCATCTATCAGATTACCGTCAACAGCCTCCTGGCCGGGAACTCCATCTCCTCCAACTTCAGCTGTGAGTACGCCGCAGAAATGCTTCTTGTCGTACGAGTAAACATGTTCGAAAAACAACCTAAGAGAGGACTAATTGTTCAGAATATTGTAAAAAACCTCMAAAAATATTTTATTTTGTACCTTTTTTTAATATATGCCTCTTTTTTTGTACGTTTTTTGCTGAAGAGAAGAAACAGTTTGTAAATAATTGTGTTGCTATGGTTATTGTTGTTCTTCCTTAACAAGCACATTTAGTTTTACCGTAAATGAGATTTGGATAAAAATGAGTCCATAAAGATCAGCATCAAATCGGCATCAAATCTTCCTAATTTAGTTTTAAATCAAAGTTTCTTCAAAACAATCCTTGTGATTTATGAACTTTTGTAATTTTCATTGAAAACGGACATTTTTCTCTGCAGGAAATCCCTTCGTGTTTCGTTTGGCGTCATTGTGAAGCCGTTACCTTTTTAAATGTTCGTCTGGTATTCCTGATGATGTCACTCCAGACCAAAACGAATCGAGTTTTCAAATCGGCGCTCTTGTAAACAAAACCAGCTTGTTTTCGAGGTGATAAGTCACCAAATTACAAACAAACTACCATATTTATTCATGTTTAATACAATCTTGAGTATAATTAGATCATCATTTTTGAGCTTAAAAGGCATAAAAAAATCTAATCACCAATAACTTGTGTATAATACTACCCCATGAATAAATACAGTATGTATCATTCTGTCCTGATRCATTCTCAATAATCCAGGTCAGGTCCTCTGGATGGATTTTTTTTTGTTGAAACAATTTGTCTTTTCATTTTGTAACTTTTGCGATGAAGAATTTGACAACAAAAAGAAAAAAAAACCCTCGTCGTGTCTGATTTTGCCAGCCCAGGTAACAGGTGCTGAATGTGTTTGTTTAGAGCTGGACATAAGCTAAAATATAGCWGTGATGCTACTCTGTGTTTTTCTCTCAGCTGCTGTTTTCTTCGGGGGTCACCACAGGGAGCAAACTCTATTCGACCGCTGGATTCCTTCTCTCTGACAAAACCCGGACTCAAACCTGCAGCCTCATTATTTCAATAATTACTGTMATTTCTTCAGACATGAACTTTAATTCAAACTAGTGAAGAAGTTTTCAGGCAGAGCTCTTTGGATGCTTTGGAACAGAGAGAAATGTGGTGTTTTGTTGTTCGCCTTCATGTTCCYGTGCCTAAACTCTGATGGCGTGTCCTGTTTCACAGCCTCACGTCGACCCAGTTTAATTAGCTTTCTAAGTAAAACAAATACRGTCGCTACTGGGAAGGTGACGGTGACTCGTTCATCAAATGAAAGCTTCTCTGGGCTGAGTCACGCAGAATGAACCTCATCGCCTCGGGCAGAAAGAGACGAGACGTTCAGAGAGGGTAAACTTTAAAAAAAAATGCTTTCAAGGAGGTTTTTATGACTGGATTCTCAGGAGCTGCGGTTGACTTTTGGCAGATTCAAACAGCCGACTGAGATCATAAATTCTGCTCCATCTGACTTTTTATCTGTTTCGTGATCTAATGGGTCGTTTATCTGTTAGCTTTGATTTAGAGGGTTATTGTTGGAAAAAAAGATGCTGAAACTCTGAAGGAGCCAAACGTTTGCGTCATCTTTTAGAGTAGCATTGATAGTTCTTCGCTAGGGTATCTTGCTAAACTTTTTTATTTTTATTTTTTTTGCATTTCGTATTTAAAGTGAGGAAGCTGGACGTGTAAAGCACAAAGGAAAAACAAAATAAAAACTAACTGCAGCAGATAAACAGGATCTAAAAATCTTTTTATAAAATGGCTGTTTGGGAATCAAAGTTCAGTATGTTTTTACTCTATCAGGCTGCTTTTGTTGTATTTTTCATCAATTTAACGAAGGAATACATAACACCTCCCACCTCTAACACCATAGTTTTAATTTTAGTCCTCGGAGTATGATTTGGGGATTACTACCACTCAAAATCTCAGCTCATTATCTGATTTATAACCATTTTCCTGTTCGGTGAACTCCTCTTGAACCAGGTTCCAAACATTAATCAGCTGTGAGTTTCATTAAAACCCAGCCTGTGGTTCATGAGATATTTTGCTAACAGACACTCAGATATGAACACAAACACTTTAAAATAACTTCTGCTGTTGTTGGCAGACGTTAAAGAGGAACGCTTCAAGCCTTTTGAACCGTTGAGATTTCCCTCACCAACTCTGCTCTTATTTTTATGTTGGAGTGACAACAGGAAGTCAGACGTTTGTCTCATTTGTCCGCCGACTCCATTGTTGAGGAGAGGTCTTATCTCAGGTTTCTGTATCTGGTATTTGGCCTCYTTAACAGCCTTTTCCTTTTGGCAGAGGAGGATAAACATGGAGTCCTCCTCCAGAGTGGAAGGGTTATCCTCCCACAGAAGAACTTTTCAGAATTTCCCCTCCTCGCTGCAGCAGCCAGATAAAYGCCGCAGTTTTTAGAAAACGTTTTTTTTTTCAAAGAACACTCAGACCTTCGGCTCTCGGGGCAGGTCAGCGACCGGTCGCCAGATGAGTCGTCCCTCATTCCTGCGTTCTGACTCGTTTACAAACAGTTTGTAAACTGTGAAGACGCAGCAAATGGTTTGATATGAGTCACCTCTCTTTTTGTGTCTGATTGTCCAAACATCTTCATCTTAAGAAAACCCCATACCTGCCAGATAAAATTAAAAACCCGCCTGTTGCCTTCTGAATGGGACGAGTATAATCAGCGTCTTCCACGCCAATTTGCAGCTCAATATCTGTGACATTGACTGACACTAGTTGTGTTTCCTAAAGTGGGCGGAGCTTGAAGCTTGTGTATTTGTCGCCAGCTTTGTTGCTCAACCCTGAGGAGGTAAGTTAAGTTCTGTGGGGGGGCTGCTTTCTCACCGATATTAACAAAAAAATTCACCATTAATTGTGGCATTTAGTTGATAACGATTATGACGATTAACCTCCTAAAGTAGCTAGAAGCTCCAGCTGGAAAGAGCCGCTCTCTCTAATTTGTTTCAATTTGAGTCAAAAGTAGAGACTAAAAAACTATAAACCAGGTTTTAAAACTGTGTTGATCGGCCCRGGAACACCAGCGTTATGATAAAAAATCAACAACCCTTTTTTTTAAATTAAATGGTCGTCGTTGAAGCACATTGCAGCGGTAGGCAGCTGGAAAGAGAGGCAGACTCAGGAAAAAACCACCTCAGTCCACCCTCTGCTTCCACGCCGAACAAACTTACAACCCCCCAACTCTTTTCTGACTGAGGCCTGAAAGTATTTGTCAAACGTTAAAAAAATCTTCAGGAAAAAGATGCAAAAATTGAATGAAGTTTGGCAGTGATGGAGAGAGAGAGCAAAATCTAGAGAAGGTAACAAGATTTCAGAGATTTGTGATGTTTAATTTGATTTTATAGATAGGGTGTAGTTTACTGTGTTTAGCCTTTAATTTAGTCTGTTTTAGTGTGTTTGAGTATTTGTAGGGTGATGTTTACCAACCCATACCGGGCAAGACTCACTACTCTCCGTATCGGGGGAACCCAGTTTTATCCGAGTCCAATGTGAACAGTTTTTTGATCAGAGTCCCTGCTTCCAGCTGGGCGGACCACTCGAATCATGTTGTTGGGTTGACTGAAAATAAAGAGGATGCTGATCAGTTTCGGATATGACCGGACCCCCATCTTTGAGGCGAGGACATGCTGGAAGATGAGGATGATTTTTTTGTCGGGTCCGGGTGCTGCCACCGTTTTTGTTCGACTCCAGAAGTTAATCAGTTCCAGATGTGCTTTCAGTCGTTCATTACTGAAAGTTTCATTWAATTTCAACCAGTGATTGAGATATTTTGCTAACAGATGAGTGCATACCTTGCTCGATCAGTGTGCGTGCTCCGAGTGCATGTTGGGGATGACTCAGCTACAACCACACCAAAATTTATCTCATTATTTTTTTATATTAAACAAGTTTTAGCTGGTTTTTTTTCTGTTCATTTTATCAGCTGTTGATCTTGAATCCTACATGCGATGGTTACTTCCTGAGACTTCCATGAAATRTTTTGCTAACGCTACAGACAAATGAACCTAAAGTCCTCTAGCTAATAGCCGTGGATATTTATCAWTGTAACAAGCTGACTTTGTTGATCATTATATCATTTTAGCTGTTCTGTAAGCTGTTTTCCAGACTGTTAACGATGTGCTCAGATGTTGACGCTGCATCTCCTCGGAGTGTGAAGAGGCGTAACAGGCATTAGGCCCCCAGAGATAGAGCAGAGTGCTGCGCTGAGGTTAACGGTCCGGGAAGCACAAAGGGTGTTTTATGATGCCCACATAAAGTCTGGAGGGACGGGCAGGTATTTTTGGTGCCCAGCTGGAGTGAAACTGCAGCTTTTCTCCCAGAACTCTTTGTCCCACACAATACTCCTCTGTCACGACATGGATCAGAACAACCTGGTTTTACCCCGGGGCATTCCTTAAACGTGAGGTCAGGCTCAGAATGATTGGTGGGGGGTTTCCTTCTTGCACCTGAAGCTCCAGCGAGGGTTAGATGAACTTACACGTTGCAGATGTTTGGCTTTATACAGAGTGTTTTGGTTGTGGTTTCTGGATTTTGATTTGACTGTTTTAATGTGGCGGTATAGCGTTTATCTCCCCCTGTGGGGATTTATGCTGTGAAACATGAAGTGGGAGGAGCATCTGTCTGTCAAGTCTCTGGTTCTGGGTTTAATCACAGCTGCTTCAGTTCATACATGACAAGAGGACTGGAGTGTGTAAAATGTGTTGGACATTTAAGTCTTATTATAATATTTCCCTTGTTGGCAAAATGAGTCATTATTTTTGATTTTTTTTTTCATCTCAAAAGCTTTAAAATACGGAGGACCAACACTGACATAATTAAAAATAAAGGCAGAAATATATAAATACACCAATAAATTAAAAGAGTACAATTAAAATGCACCAATTAATTTAAAAAGAGAACATTACCTCATGTTTTATCATTTAATTGACCTTCATATTTATTTTTTCCAGCTTTGTTCCAACAAATGATGTATATTTTAGCACTTCTCTTTCCTGTTTATTGACCAATAATAGAACCCAAAATGGCCATCCGACTTCATAATGAGGCGGAAATGCATAAGGAAAAGAT
>NW_013952639.1:30999-32771 GCF_001266775.1 Austrofundulus limnaeus
TTTTTTATTTTTTGTCAGTTTTGGTCCTCCATATTAAAATGACAGTTTTTTTAAACTTTGGCGATTTTCATTATGCATGACAACCAGCTGCCAGTTTTAAACCAAAACGCCACACTGTTCGTTGGTGCTCAGAGTATCTGATGGGAATGACTTAAAARTACATTTTGTTTGCTGTACTTGTATGTCTGCTTGGGAACTTTAATTTATTATCCAAAAACTCACATTTCAAGTTTAAATGGTAAATGGCTTGAACTTATATAGCACCTTATCAAGGCCACTTGGACCTCAAGGCGCTTTGCACTTCAGGCATTCACAAATTCACACTCTGAAAATCCTCCTAGTTTGAAGATTTATTGGGTATAAATTTCCTTAAAAGATTCACAAGTCACCCAACAACTATATATTTGTGTAATATTTGTATTTTTTGATCTAAGCATGTCAGATGTTTTTTTTTTTCAAGAAAAGAGCAAAATGTGTTTCCCAAAACCTTTCTACTTCTGTTTTTTTATTATCATCCATTTGCAGACAAAGCTTTTGTCTTTTATTCTCTTTAATTAAATTGAACCATCTTTCTTCCTGTCTGCCCTGAAAGTGAAGGTATTTCCTGCACAGTTTAACAACAGAAGCTGAAAGTTGCCTGCAGGTGAAACTGGAGATAAAGTTCTGTGAAGTTTAGTGCCTAATTCATCATTCTTTGCACCGACAAAGCTCTCAGACGGACCAATTGTTCGTTTCTTTCTGCTTGTAGAATAAAGGACAATAAATTTTTACTTTATCCTTTCAAGGACACAACTTAAACCAGGAACAGAAACAGAGAATTTAAATGCTTTTATTTTGATAGTTTTAGAAAATACAGAAACGTTATAAACGTTTACTCATAAAGTTAGTTGGTAATTTCATAAGAGATTTTGGGCAGCTGAGCTGTTTTGTTAAACTAACTTATTTACCTAATATTTATGGTTTGTTTTTCATTTTAAAATGCTATTGGGGGAAAAAAGAAACTGTTTGCTAATTTATTCCATCTCTTTCATTTGTCCAGGCTCATCATGGGAGAAATCCATACGACAAATTGGCTTTGAGAGGTAAGACAATAAATAGTTAATATTTTATTAAGCAGTTCACCTTAAAATCACTGTGAGACTGGATTTTTGACACAAGGCAGTATTCTTAGAATTTGAGACAATATACTGTATTTTTGAACTCTGGCTTATTTATAAATTTAAAGAAGCTGTAAAGGTTAAATCCAGCAGGAAATGTTTATTGGAAGCTGTCATGTTGTATTTTTGGAACCAGAGTCTGTGCACTAGAGATGTGGAGTCTTAAGCCCCGCCTACTCTCTGTCAAAGTGTCGGATTTCATTTAGGCATTAACTGATTACAGCTAAACTTGTAAGAAAAACTTATGGCAGCAAGGTGAGAATTATGAGAGTTTAGTATCAAAGGCAAAGTCCCGTTGGTTAACACAAAGGGGGCGGGGCTTAAAATTTGTACTGGAACAAGCTGACGGGGTCAAAATGACCCACGAAGGCTTCGTCTCAAAACTAATGGCTCGTGGGTCATTTATTTAATGTTTACAACAAATTTAGATTATTAGCATGGGAGTCAACCTATTGATCTAAAATGTGGCATGGTTGTAGCTGAGAGTCATCTCCATCTCATGCTTTGAGCACCAACAAATATTTGTTAAAATCTGTTAGTGGTGGGTGTTAGATTCATTCAAGAAACCTTACTTTCATTTCATACAGTCAGATGTTTTGCATACATATATATATA
>NW_013952639.1:32819-58259 GCF_001266775.1 Austrofundulus limnaeus
CTGTCAAGTTGTTTAGCTGTCTAGCTGTTTAGATGTTTAGCTGTCAAGTTGTTTAGCTGTTTAGATGTCTAGCTGTCTAGCTGTCTAGCTGTTTAGCTGTCAAGTTGTTTAGCTGTCTAGCTGTTTAGATGTTTAGCTGTCAAGTTGATTAGCTGTTTAGCTGTCTAGCTGTCTAGCTGTTTAGCTGTTTAGCTCTCTAGTTGTTTAGCTGTCTAGCTATTTAGCTGCCTAGCCTTTTTGCTATTTAGCTGTCTAGTTGTTTAGCTGTCTAGTTATTTAGCTGTAGCGTCCAGCTATTCAGCCATAAGTAAGCTGTAGCAGCTTTTAGACAAACTCTGTAAATGACTGTCTTCACAGTCTTGTGTTTTATTGTGAGATCTCGGATGACGTGCTGAGGATGACTCTCAGTTACCTCTGCACCAAAATTAGCTCAATATCTGTGAAACTGACTAAGTTTTAAAACATTTGTGTTAAATAATGTCAGTGCTCATCGTCTGTGTTGCTACTCCCACAGTGACTCTCAGCTACTACCACACTAAGGTTCAGCTCAGTGTCTGTGACACTGCTTGGATTGTAACCTCTTTGGTGTTTGGTCACTGAGCTGTGGCGGCCATTTTGAATGGAGTCAACAGTACCCAGCTGTAGATGTGCATCCAGAGATCACTACTTGAGAGTTTCTCCTCGTGTCATCTGTTTTCTGTTTGTCCGCAGCGTGATCGGTGCCGACCCGGGGAACGGTATCCGGGTCTTCATCCCGGACATCGGCATGTTCATGGCCGGCTTGGCCATCTGGCTGCTGTGTCGCAGTCTGGTCCAGAAGAGGCCGCCTGAGGACATGGCGCAGTACAACGCAGACTTCGAGGCAGAGGATCAAGTGGGTTCTGTTTGTGCTGACGTCCGTCTCTTCAGATAATGTTTAGAAGGAAACATGACGGTTAATGATTCTGTATAATGAGCACCAGGCTCCATTAAACAGCAAAGATATACATGACATAAAATTAATAAGGAGGAAGCTGCTTGTGTTCAATAAGTTTCCTTCAGGCATTATATTTTTAGGTTTAATTGTTTTTACACAAAGAAGAGACAAACTACCTCAAGGCATTTTATTCTGAAGGAACATCTGGACTTTATGTTCAGTTCACCTATAGTTTCTGTCATTATTTGGATTAAACTTGAGTAGATGTTGGAYGCTGTGTGGATTAGGAGAAACCATCTGGACCTCGGTGTGTTTGGAGACATTTGTTTTCACAAAATTTAAGTCTGGAGTAAACGATTAGCATCTCGAAGAGGAAACATCTCAGCCTGTTTGAAGTAAAATCTCTCCAAACACCACAAAACCCAGACATAAGTATTTCAGCACAAACTTTATTTTTTACAGACTTCAGGACTAAAAGCATGAAGGTTTGAAGGAGTTGAGTGTGGGAGTTTGTTAAAATTTCCTCATAAAATAGATTAAAATAAAAAAAAGTTTCTGGTGACAAAGTAAAGTTTGAGGATTCAAACTAAGAAGAAATGTTTCTAATAAATAGCTTGAAGTTTTTTTGCAGCTGTTTCTGTTGTGTTGAGTTTTTGAAGTGGGGTTTTGTGGAAAAGTTATGAGCAGTCAATATCTAACCTGCTGTAGATGACTTATTTAATGGTTTCAGTTTGGAGATATTGGGTGCTGTAACAACACAAATCAAAATGAAAGGGTTTGAAAATTTTTTCCATCCATCCATCCATCCATCCATCCATCCATCCATCCATCCATCCATCCATCCATCCATCCATCCATCCATCCATCCATCCNCCATCCATCCATCCATCCATCCATCCATCCATCCATCCATCCATCCATCCATCCATCCATCCATCCATCCATCCATCCAGGACCGACACAAAGTAATACCACAAAAGTTCCACTGATTTATCCTTTCAATCTCTGACTCCATTTTTCTCTAATTTCTGAACAAAACCCCTGAAATAATTCAACTCCTTCTCGAGTCAACACCTCACTCCCAACCCAGAGAGAGAATTTTTAATTTCCTAAGCAACCTTTGAGCCTCAAAAATTAAAAGTTTTAAACTTACCAAATAAAACAGCGATTCCACCTGCGTTTCACCCTCATTCTGACTGGATTAACGAGTTAATGTCGGATTAGGGCCAAGATGTTTTTTTACTGTCTCCAGTTTCAAAATGTTTGCAGTGTTACAGACAAATGCTGATTAATCAAGTTTTACATTGTTGTCAATTTTGCACATCTATTACTTTATTAAAGTAGAAATATTATTTCTAGGGAAGTGCTTGAAAGGCTATAAAATGTTTTAAGAATAGAGTTTTATAAGACAATAAAAACCCACTTTGGTCTTGGCCCCACTTGAACTATTATCTTGTTATTCTGCAGAAATAAACTTTATTTATTACAATTACTCTCATTCAAAAAGCTGTCCACGGCATGTAAGATGTTATTTGTTTGTAACATTTCCACAGAACCCCAACTATTGTTGCATTTGTTAGAAAAAACCTTCCTAAAGATGTTTTTATTAGTGAATATATAATTTTTCAGCTGATGAGGCGTTGCAGCTGTGGATCGACTTCCCTCCCGTTTATTTTCTCGTTATTGACTCGGTGGTGAACGAGGTCGTGCCCTTCCGATGCCTCTTCATTAACTCTGTCCTCACTCTTTTATTTAAACCTTAAAATTTTTTTTGTTGTTTGTTTGTTTCTGAGCACTAACGTCTTCATGAAAAAATAACACATTTTCCAGACTCTGTTTATTAACCTCTCGGTCCCTCTGACCAGCCATAGCTGTGAAACTGGACACTTAAATGAAGCTTTATGTTTACAAACAGCAGCGAGCTGATAAGGTTTAATTATCACCGTGTTGCTATAAAAACGGTGAATAAAACCAGCTGCTCAAGCTCTCAGTCCACACCGAGCCTCGCAGGCCGTGAGGAAAAGGAGTTTAAATGTAAAGTAATAATTAAAAAAATCAAAGCTCTTTCATGTGAGAGTTGATGCTTTGGAAAACAGCCTCCGTCCTCTGCCAGGCCCTGCCTTCCCTTTATGACTCAGTCTTTATATATATAAAAAAAAACATTTTTGGCTTTGAGTGCTCTGGCTGGCCCAGATGGCACGGCTCCCTGGGAAACACCAGAAACTAATCTACGACAGCCGATGTTGCAAATCGAGAAGAATTCAAACCGCCTGCTTCTCCGGTTGTTTGGAACTTTATGGGTCGAACTGAATGGCTCACTTGTTATTTCTGTTTTTTTATTGAGACCATAAAGAAAAGAGAGTTGTTTAGAAATAGCAGCTTAATGTAAAACTAAGTTCAGGTGTGTTGAAACGCACACACAGGAGCGACGCGCTGGGATTATTACGCTAACTCTACCTGTAGGAAACGGTCTTCAGCACCACGGAGAGCTCTGACCACGCGTCTCTGTTTGAAAGGAGGACGAGGAGAAGCCCAGCCTGGACGATGACATCCTGCTGGAGGAGGACCTGGAGGCGGGCTACGAGGCCGAGGAGGACGAGGACAACGACGAGCTGTACGATGAGGAGGAAGAGGAGGAGGAGGAGGAAGAAGAAGAGGAGGCCAAAGAGAGCGCCAAGATGAAGGTTCTGCGGCTGGTGGCGGAAGTGGCTTCAAAGGTGAAGGAGGTCATCGGGAACTTGATCACCACCGCGGGGAAAGTCGTGGTCACCGTCCTGCTGGGCATGACAGGTGGGGCTCTCTGTTGGTGGGTGATGATGTTTGTGTTTGAAAGCAAAACATCTCAAAAACTTGATGGGGTTTGATGAAACATCAGTGTCACTCATTAACTTTTAAAGCCAGCTCAGTTCAAGATGGCTGCCGCAACCAACAACAAAGAGACTATAATTCAGTCAGTAGCTGCGTTTCCATTTACCATGAAAATGTGCAAATTAGACTTTTGAAAAAAAATTAGCTAAATGGAAACACATCAATTTCGACAAAATGTTTTTGCGCCAAGATGAGGTGGTTTTTCGGCCGTATCAAAATTGGCGTTTTCCGCAAAACTTCAATGGAAACACTTTTTTCACATCACAGGAGTCACATGATCAACAACTGGCTGTTTCTACTGGCGAAAAATTTGACGAAGAAGAAAACAGGAAGTAGAAGTAGTAGTAAAATCACCGAAGTAGTAAAAGAAAGTAGTAAACTCATGACTACAGTTTCCCAAAAACGTCTTATACATAGCTGCTCCCAAGTATAACGGGCTTGTCGTTCGCAAGCCTCAATAAGACGCCGACGTCTACTCTGATGGCTGATGATGAGCGCTAGTGTCGTGGTAGTAATATGCATGTTTACATCCGTTGCCGCCATGTTTGTAATGACTTACCGCGAAAACAAGCATATTCACGCTTGACTTTAATAGCATTTCTTACTTAATAGAAACACCGCAATTGCGAAACTGTGTTTTTCGACATTATTAAAATATCGACAAAGTTTTGCGCACATTTGCAATGGAAACACAGCTAGTTTTATAGATATTGAGGTAAAATTTGGTGTGGTAGTAGCTGAGAGTTATTCACAACACATACTCAGAGAACATATTATAATGACTTCAACTCATTTCTACAAGATGTAGGAATGCTAGAAGAGATTCACCAAATGTTTGGCCTGAGATCAGTAACGGCTGATTTTCACCTTGATTGTCATGGATCTGTGACCAATGGAACAAATCCTAAAAATGATCATTACTTTTTTCTTGTTTTGAAATGGTCAGTACTGAGAAATACGTTTCTCTGAATGCACCATCCCATCAGCATAGCAAGAAATCCACAAAAAACATCATGTCATCATCGGCGTAGATGATTTTCTTTTTAGAAAGTATTGTATTTATTTATGTATAATGTACCCCTTATTTTTTTTTAGCTTAATAAGCATAAAAATCTATCCCTGGTGTATAATGCTACCTCTAATTCCATATATACTTTAGGATGGTTCAGTCTGTTGTGTACTCTGGTGGGGACACACACATCTGTGTGTGTTTGTGGCTGCTGAGGAGGATCAGCATGATCTTCTGGCTCCACGTCACTGAAAACAATCTGCTGAGGACAGAGGGAATAATGATGATTTATCCCTCAGGTCACAATATTTTAGTTATGTATGAGAAAATGTTTAATCTTATTGTGGTAGTACATTAGAAAACCGTCAAAATTTACTCTTGTGTATAACGAGCCAACTTTATGGATGGTTTTTGTGGTTGAATATTTTTCATTGTACATCCATAAATACAGTTTTTCTTTTAAAATGCCTGTGACATGCCTGTCCTTCAAATACAAAAAGTAAAAAAAAACATCTTTATACTTAAGAAAATTGGCATAGTACACATGATTTTACCCATTTTGTCACATAACTGGCGTATTTTTGTTTGAATTTGGCTCAGCCTATGTGAAACAGGAAGTGACATCAAAGGGGAACTCGTTAATAAAATAAACTAGCTGGTCTCTGTTTATTAAAACAAAATTATTTAAACTTTAACTCTTCTTCGTCTCTCTTTGATAGCGACTAAAAATAATCTAAAGAAACATCAGATTCTTCTCTACAGTCTGTTTTGTTAGCTTTTGTAACAAAACTCTGTCTAAATGCTGACATTCCCCTTTGACATCACTTCCTGTTTTTTCACATGCAAATGTCTCAACAACTGTTCATCTCAGCGACATGAAATTTGTTTTGAAATATGTTATCAATGTTATCTTTCCAAAAATGCATTCATGGTTATTACGAAAACTTGATGTCACAGGCCCTTTAAGACATCAGATCATCTTGAACTCTAATGAGTTTGTGAGTCCACAAAACCAAAATTGGTGCATCGCTAAATGCTAGACCTTTAATTTACAAATCTTTTATTTTTAACATTTAGTTGAAAATTTCGTGATATACTCCAGGAAATGAAAATGTTACACTTTTTCCAAAACAGGCGTTTAATTTCCTCAGAACGAACAGAGAGCTCGATGGATTATTAAAAAGTCCATCAGTCGTTTAATCGCCTTCTGCAACTTTCCTCAGCTCTTGTATTGCCACTCGAGTCCCTCCTCCTGTGGAGAGCGGCTCTAATTTATCAGTTTCCATCTCATCTTTGCTCTCAGTTCATCTGGAAATGTCTTTAAGAGCTTTCCATTAAGCTCAGACTGGATCTCTGTCCGGTGTTTTGTGTGGAATCGTTTTTCCCACCGTCCTATTTTACTACGTTTATTTAATCTTTTTATTGTTTTTAATTGTTGCTTTGGTTCTCAGTTGTGTACAAGTAGTGCCTTACTTCATAGGTTGGCACTTTTTAAATCCTATAAATAAAACTTGTTTATAGTAAAAAAAAAAAGTATATATAAATCTCAAGTTGCTTTAGTTTTTTTAATCAGTTGAGGTTTGCTTTTAAGCATTTAAAACATGTAATTCTCTGTAGTCACCTGATCTGTCAGATTATTAAAATATTTACATTATGATAAATGTAAAAGATAAATATATAAATAAATAAATAAGAAATAAATTAATGTTTATTGATACCATAGTTTTTGCTCCAAAATTAATCTTTTAGATCTTTTTAAATGAACACATTTTCCCTGCCTGTTTTCTCCAGCAGCAGGCTGTAAATATGGATCTGCTTAAAAGTTTTAACGCCGATAAGATTGAGAATTAAAAGCACATAACAGACCACATCCTTTTAATAATGATAGATTAAAAGAGCAGAAAATGGCAAAGATCAGTAGAATTATTGCCCATCTGAGAGGAATTAGTTTGTGGGATGAAGTAGTTTTTAACATAACGTTTGTGATCATTCAGCAGGACAAATATTCTTTTATAAAGTTAAACTGACTCAGAACAGAATCTAACAGCAAAGGATGGTTTGTTGGGTTATTTATGATTATCGCACCATCTAAAACAGAAAAAAAAAACAACGGAATAAAACAAAAGTTCATCCTGATTTATTCCAAATGGTGCCGTTTGAGTTTACTCCGGTAGTTTTCCAGATGTACAAGTCTACATTTTACTTAAACGTCTAGTTAAACAAATGTGAGAGTAAATATTCACTAATTTATAAAAAAAAAAAGCACTAAATGACAATGATCATCTTTAACAAAGATGTTTGGAAGTTAAAAAAGAAAAACGTTGTGGTTTTATGAACATATGCAGAAGAACTAAAGTGAAGTTATTTATTAATAAACTCCAGATTCAGTTACAGAATCAAAACTTCAAACTAGTTTAAAACTGAAGAAACTCTTTAAAATCAAAGTCGGGATTAAAGTAAAGAGTGAAGACGTCTCTTCTTTCCCCTCATCTCCGTCTCTGTTTTGTTTTCGTTCCTGCAGGGATCATGCTGCCCTCGCTGACGTCTTTCGTTTACTTCTCCGTCTTCCTGTTCCTGTGCACCTGGTGGTCCCTCTGCCGGACCTTCAACACGCTCATCTTCAGCTGCATGTGCGTCCTCATGGCCATCTTCAGCGCCGGCCACCTGGTGGTCCTCTACCTGTACCAGTTCCAGTTCTTTCAGGAGTCCATCCCGCCTGAGGACAGCTTCATCAGGTCAGACACGAGGAGGTCCCCTCAACCAGCCGTTTGATCCGTTCCTGGTTTCGCCGTATTTGTTGCGTCATTTAAACTCTAATAAATATTTATTTTTTTTATAAAGTAAAAGCTGCTCCGACTGGCATCACTTCGATTTGAGAAGCAGAGGTTTGTTTCTCTCCGGGTCAGCCGTCGTGATTTATTATGCATGAGCGAAGACCCTACGGACTTCCTGCGGCGGCGGCGCTGAAACTCTGCGGTCGGAGCGAAGCCACTCTGTTGTAAACACACTCAGAGCTGCGAAGAGAAAAATAAAACAAAACTGAGAATTTAAAGACGATGAAACCCTGTTTTTCCTCCAGCTTTAGAGTTCACTCAGATTGGATAGTGCATTTTAATGTTTTTAATTTCTTTTAAAAGCTTCAGATTGGATTGACTTTAACTGCTCTGCTTCTTAATTAATTTATTTATTAAAGCACTAATTAATCCTGTCAGAAGTGAAATACGTCTCTAATCTGAATCTTTGTACTGTTAAAAATGATGCTGAAACAAACATGACTGAAGGTGGGATCACAAAAAAAGGATCAAGCGGCTAATAACTGAATTATTAAAATTATTAACTGAATTATTAAAATTATTAACTGAATTATTAAAATTATTGACTGAATAATGATCATTTAACTGCATTGCTATCTTATTTTCTTGTTGCAGATTATTGGGATTATTTTAGGCTGTGATTTCATTCACAATGACATGAAACAAAGTGTTTAAGATTCAATTTTGGGCAAATAATGAACTCTTTACTAGTCATAATTATCTACAAATTATAAATTATACTCTAGATAATGCATTTTGTTAGCATATGTAATAATCATCCTGTTCTTTTTTTTTTTCCAGAGTAATACATGCAGCTAAATGTATTTATTAAATGTTTTTTGGGGAGGATTTCAGGGAAAAAAAATTATACACAAAAATATTCCTGCTATTTATTCAAATGATAATTGTAATCATCTAAAATGACAAATACTTTTAAATTTTCTTAATCAGAATCAAAACTGTTTTGGTTTAAACGAGTAAAAACCAGTTTCATGCAGTAAAAGTGTGTTTATAGCTACTTTACCTGAAGTGAATAAAACTACAACGTACAACAAACAAACAAACAAACAAAAATGCATTGATGAAAACTAAAGCACCTTTATCTTTAGGATTTATAAACACTAGAAGTGTTTTTAATAATGAAAATATCAATTATAATAACATTTTTAAAACAAACAGCACAGTAAAAATGACTAATGTTATAAAAACTGTGGTAAATTGTAAAGATAGAAAACATCAAAAACTGCTAATATAGCTAAGTTTCATGTAATTCTTTCTTCTGCTTTACAGACTAAATGAAAAATGAATCATTCTGTCATAAAATATGAAGTAGGATGTCTGTAATCATAATAATAATATTAATAATAATGATAATGATGATAATAATAATGATAATGATGATAATAATAATGATGATGATGATGTGTCTTTTACACATTGTTTCACTGCGGCTGCTTTAGAGAAGCTGCTGTATTTTTGTCCTTGGTGTTGCAGAGTTTAATTGATTTTTTTCCTCTTTTTTTTTCATTTGAAAGCTGCTGCTGTTTGTCAGGAATCAAGCTATTTAAAGAAATATATGTCTGAAAATGCTTGGAGCGAATGCCACGTCCTCGCCATCCCTCTGCCGCCGCTGGCAGATGAGCTGCTCTTTAGCTGAAATGGACTCAATCTGTGGTGACAGAAATAGTGACAGTTTTTCATCCAGGAAAGCTGGGCTTGTAGTTCCTTTCTTTAATGGCAACATTTCCTTTATTTTTTTTTGTAATGAAAACACTGTTTTTTTGGTGAGAACAAATGGCAGTTAGTGTTGTTGATGAGAGAAAATCTGTGAAAACAACCTGTGAATCTGACATGAGGTCAAGAAAGGACATTAGTTTTATAACCAGAGGTCTGAGCTGCAAGACTCAAAACCGCAAGAAAATAGCTAATTTTCTTTAGCCGCAGTCCCAGAAACCTGAGTGTTTGAGACCATTTAACCTGCGAGCAGTGGTGGGCACAGGTCTGCTAATCTGCTAATAGCAGAACTAGCTTCTCATTTAGCCGATTAGCTTTATTTTGCTAACACTGTAAGTCGTTAACTGACAGATTAGCTTCTGTTAAATTAGATGCTGCTAATATTAACTGTTTTCATGCCATTTATGTCAAATTAAATAAAAATGATCTCCTTTTACAAGCAGTGCTGGAAGTGTCACAGTGTTTGTGGCACATAGCATCTTTAGCAGCTACATTTCAAACTAAGAGCATCAAATATAACATTTAACAATATTGAAATAATGAATACAAAAAAGACTACGAATAAAATATGGCAGAGAAGGTATTTAATATTTGTTGTTTAAATATAAAATACAAACTCAAAGAAATGCTTTTATTCTGAAGGGCAGACTGCAGTTATCACAAGTTAGACAGAGCTTTGCTAAGCCGTTTAGCATTAGCAAAGCTAAGATTGTTTAGCAGATTAGTGATTAGTGAACTTATTTGTTAGCTGTTTGCATCACTGCATTTTTTTATTTCGCATCCTCAGCTCGGCGTTACAGTGAAGACTTTAGGGGTGGGAATCTATTACTATCTCACGATTCGATTCAAAATAGATTTTTTAAATTCAAAACTCAGTGTGAGCCCATTTGTCATGTTCCTAAAGTGCTTCATCTTCATTTTGCACATTTTGCACACAGTGAAGCTCATGTCAAACTCAGACTCATTCAGTAAAGAACCCTTGTAAATGAGAATCACGATTCTGATTAAAAATGATTTTTTGGTGCACCCTTAGACTTAAACTTTTTATACAAAAAAAAAGTGTCTCTCCAAATAATCTTAAAGTTTGAAACTATGGCAGATTGTCAGGACAGGGTCTGCTGCTGAGGCGCCGAGAGGCCCGGCTTCCACTCCACTTCCTGCTCTCTTGCCCCACAATGGAAGTCTCTAAGTCACGTGACCGAGCCGGCCTTCCTCGGGCCGTAAGATGAAACCGCTCAGGAAGCGCGCCGGACTCGGCGGGGGCTGTCGCTCCTCCACATGGCATAAAGGAAACGTCTCGGGAGGCTTTTTCAATCCGAGCATTCGTCACTCGCAACGTCAGCGCAGTTCCTGAGCAGATCGACAAAGTTCATCTGCTCAGGAAAGGAGTGAAACGGACGACATCCTTCGTTGGACAGACAGATTCTTACCCTGTTCATTGTTCATTTCAAGGTTAAGAGATTTGAATGTAGAGATTGTTTTTCTCTCTGAGTAATAAAACCTGAGAATTATTGACATTTCGGATGCTAAAGATAAACATTTAAACTGTTATTGCGGCTTTCATTTATTAATGCAAACAAATAAGTATTTTATCTTAAATGAAAGTGTTGAAAGGTTCTAGGTTGTGAGGTAGAAAAAGCCTAACGTGCATGTTTAAATAAATACTGAAGTCAGAATTAACTAAAAAAACTAGCCTCAAATAATAAATACAATTATTAACATAGATGTTTAATAAAAATAAACAGCATTAATTAAATCTCAACCAGAAAAAATAGTTATTTTCATTTAAATAAAAATGCAGAAAACCATTACCAGTGTGATTTTATTATTTGTTTTCGGTAACGTCTTGTTTTTATCGTTTGATTTAATTCCTTTTTGGTCATTGCATCTTTTTTCCTTTACATGGGTGCTTCCTCGTGTCGTCTCTGCAGAGTTTTTGGCATCGCCCCCATCGTTCAGACCAACTGCTCCTACACGTGGAAGCTCATTGTGAGCCCGGAGCGTAAGTGGTACCACTTTGTCAACCCCATCATGCTGCTGATTCTCTATTACACCCTGGCCACACTCATCCGCCTCTGGCTGCAGGAGCCCATCGACCAGCTGATGGTGAGCGCAGCAGACACAACACCGGGGCTCGGGCCTGTTTTTAGTTCACCAGGTTTGGGGATATTTTTAGTTCAAGATGTCGATGCTCTTCTTTGTGTTCAACAATGTTTATTGGCGGTTTCTGGATCTTTTAGGACATGTTGACGTTATTTAAAAAAAGAGATAAAGCAACTTGATTCTGAACGGACAGAGGTTGAGTTAGTTAAGTCCTAATTACTGTAATGTTCTGTCATTCAGCTGTCACTTCCTGATTTCAGGCTGTCAAACCCATTAACACCGCCTCCCCATCCACTCGTGTAAATACAGGAAACGATTAAGCGGAGGGAAGAAACAACTGATCGTATTATATGCTGCTTAATAACAGATTATCACCTCCTGGAAAAAAACGAGATTTAACAATTAGGCCCGACTGTTAAACTCAAGTGTGAACCACGATGGACACGACAAACTAACGTTCAGGGTAGATCAAAAGATTTCAGGACCGTTGATCAGCCGTGTGAAGCTGATGTGTTATCTGATGGCTCTTTAGAAAAACGGCCACACAGACCAGTTTTTATGCTGCCTCTCGTCGTCCCGCGCAGACTTGAGCTTCCGCGAAGCGAGCGTCGTGGAACCAAAAGAGACGTAGAGCTAGGGTTAGGTTGAAATTGTATCATGTGCAAGTAAAACCGCCTCCATAAGGGAGAGGTTAGGTTAAACCAAGCCAAACTTAGAAGTTAAAAACAAATCACGTCAGTTTTTTAAAACCTCAAGCAGCTCTAGTTGATGTGGAACACGAAGCGTTAACTGTGTGATGAACGTCTACCTCGTGTCGCTTTCAAAATGTAATAAATTAACTCGAGTTTAACAACTCGCTTTGTGGTTTAACTGTTTTTTTTAAACTAAAGTACAAAACTGCTGTGTCTTTATTTCCGTGGTGGTAAATCCTGCTGCTGGTTGGTTAGATGTCGTCTCTTCATGCTTCGTCACGTCAACAGTTGACTTTGACTTCCCCTCACCGCCTCGACCCGTTCTAAAGCCTCACCGAGGCAACCTGAGGGCGTCTGAGTTCTGGACTTAGACGTTTAGTGAAAGAGCCTCGAGACTCTTTTGGTCTAACTTTGATAAAACAGAAAGAAATAAAAAAATAGAGACACTTCAAATTGAGGCGACCGATATTTCTGGAATTCTGCACTGATGTGGATGTTAAAGTGCCTGTGACATGCATAGCCATGAAATACAAAAAGTCAAAGAAAATATATTTATATTTAAGAAACTTGGCATAAAACATGTGATTTTACTCATTATATCACATAATTGGCATATTTTCTTTTGAATTTGGCTCAGCTAAAGTGAAACAGGAAGTGACATCAAAGGGGAACTCTTCAAGAAATAAAACTCTCTGTTTTTTGTTTATTTAAACAATATTATTTGAACTCTGACTCTTCCTCATCTCGCTCTGATAGTGATTAAAATGATCTAAAGAAACATCAGATTCTTCTCTACAGTCTGTGTTGTTAGCCGTTTTAGCAATGATCTGTTTACATGCTAACATTCCCCTTTGACATCACTTCCTGCTACTCCATATGCAAATATCTCAAAAACTGTTAATCTCAGTGGCGTGAAACATTTTTTAACAATATGTTATCAGTGTTATCCTTCCAATAATACATTCATTGTTATTACAAAAATTGATGTCACAGGCACTTTGAAGCAAGGGCTGCGCCTAAAATATCAGTGGATGCAAAGGATTCAGAGACAAAGAGTTGGACACTAATAATAAAAAAGTAAATAACTATTTCAGTCAGCTGTCTACAATCATCTTAAGACACCCATCTTGCTGTTTGACTCAAATCTGTGTATTTATGACAATAGAATATGATAAATTATATTATTCTTTGCTCACTGTGCAACAGAAGGTTTTGCTCTTACTTAAAAACTGCTGTGAAACGACTGCAGAGTAAAATTTTCTCCAACATTGTCACTTTCATAAAGACCAGCCTCGGTTTTCCTTCAGCTCTGAGCTCCAGGCTGGGCTCCTCCATCTTATAATGGAGTTATAGATCAGTGTTTTTATAGAGGGGTCAATACTTCCCTTCAAACCTGTGGGGCTGTATGCATTATCGACCCGCCCCCCCCTCAGGAAAAACTGTGTGTCTGTGTGTTTTTACCTACTCTTACAGTTTAGATTAGAGGCTAATAATAAAACATGATTGGTTGTCTAAATCAGCAGCTGATAGGTTTGTTCAAGGRTAGAGATGTCAGATTATGACGGACCTCCTCTATGCCAAAACCACCAGAACCAGTCTGYTGTTCTGATTTAGAGGTCGTCACGCAGGCTTTCAGGCAGGATTTAACACTTTCAAAGTTTTACGAGATTTACGAAGGGGAGCGGAGATTGTGGCAAAAACGCATTCCTCCATCCAAGCCGGTACGATTTATTCTCGGTCTTCTTCTTGGCTTCATGCTCGGTGCTGGATCCAAGTTTCGCCAAGGCCCAAGGCCCGCCCCCACCTTAAATCTGATTGGCTGTTAGGCCTTTCTGGTGTGTTTTTGAGAGCGAGAGAAATGTCTTTTAAAATCTCTGCGGAAGTGAAGATCTGCACGGAGCCATGAGGGCGTGGCCAACAGAACACCAAACAAAAACGAGTCTTAAGTTGGCAAAAATTAAAATGTGAATTATTTTATCAAAAAGAAAAAATAAGTAGGTCCTCTGGATGGGTTCTTCTTTAATGAAACGTTTCGTCTCTTCTCCAAGAGACTTCTTCAGTCCTAGGAGTTTCAGGTGAACTAATAAGCACTGCCTCCTCATGGTGAACAAACAGGTTGGTCACATGCTAAAGAGGACCATCAGCCAAACAACAGGTCATTAGTTCCTTGATTAGCTCTATTGTTCATAGAGGATCATGTGCTCCATCACCTGACTATCATTAGAGAAGAACCCGTCCAGAGGACTGACTTACTTTTCTTAATTATTTTTCCTTTTTGATTTTTCTACCTGGATTACTGAGACGCATCAGGACATGAATTATTTTAGTCGTTTTTTTCCCCTTCCCATTGGAAGTAAGAAAGGTTAGAATGTTTTTAAACATTGGATTATTTTTCAAATCTGAGGCGGTACTGATGAAGTCTACTTGTCTGATCAGGCTTTCAGGTAGGATTTTGAAAGAAGGGGTCGTCACCTTTGGCTTCATAAAATAATTGCGGTCACTATACGCCGCCTACAAMGTTTACAGAATTTACAGAGGAAAAAAAGACAGACATTTCTGTCTGTCGAATGTTCCTGAAGATCGGTGCGGTGCCACGAGGGCATCGTGATGCGTCACCAAGCTAAAGAAGGCGTCGGAAAAACCAAACAGGACATTCTTGTGACGAACCTCTACCTCTAATTCTGGTCATAAAGTGGTTTGGACAGGCTGGTAGTCGGATAGTTGCGCATTAACTTAGAATGAAAAGTAAGGAAATGTGTTTATGTTTTAACAATGCTTGTTGGGAAACATTTCATGTGCGCAATCCACACACCCTATTCTACTGCTCATCTCACAAATGCTTGTTCCTTACAAATGTGGCACCGTTTAAAAAGGTATTTAACAGGCTTTCCAGTGGTATAAGATTTATTGCCAAGAAGTATTGTTGCAACAATGAAATCATCTACCAAACACTCGTTTCCTTACTTTTTCTGCTAAGTTTATATTCAGGGGGTTATGTACAGTTGGCTTTACGTTTGGCCCCGATGGAGCATCAGCATCGTGGAAAAAGTCCTATTTCTGGTGTGAGTAGATTAACTTCACTGGTTATCAGTACTTTAAAATGTTGAAACCCGACGAGTCTGTCGAGATGAAAGTTATCGCCGTTTCCTCCTTGAAAAGGTCGTTCAGCTCCGCCTCGGACTCTGCGGGTTCTAAGATCACTGTGTGAACGGTCGGCGGCGCAGCAGAGGTCAGAGCATCAAACGGCGTCAAATCTCTGTTGGTGTTTTTTCAGGACGACAAGGACGACGGCGCGTGCGAGGAAGAGGAGCAGAGTGGAAACAGAACCAACAGCTCGGCCAACAGGAAGAGGCAGATGTGGTGGGGAGCTCGCCAAGGCACGGACGAGAAAAACGTACGTCGGGCGTAATGCGCAGCCGTCGATTGTTGGACCGTTTTGGCTGCTAACAAAGCAAATAACTAATTTCCTTTTGCCGTCGTTGCCTGAAACATTAACATGGTTCAACTTTAATTCAAAAATAGAGTAAAATGAAGCAAATCTTTCATATTTTAGTGAAATTGAAGTTTTAAGTTTCATAACAGACTCATCCCTGGAGTGACTTCAGAGCACACCGTCTCTCTCACACACTCCTACACACACATCCTGACCTTGTTGTTGTATAAACGTGTGCCTCTAGCGGCCACCCTCGTGCTTTTATAGTTCAGGATCGGAAGTCTGGATTTCCAGAGTGGCACCGTTCAGCTTTTGTTCCAGCTGATCAGCGTCTGTAACAGAACYGGGAGGTTAACGCCACTCTTTTCTCTCCTCCCAGCTCCTCTCCACGCAGGACCACTTCAGTACGACCGAGGTGCGGCCGCTCTGGATGTGTTTTTGAACCTCCTCGTCTTTGTCCCCCCCCCCATAGTCTTAACTTTGTGTAAGAAAACTGCTTTTCAGACTGCATCCTCGAACACAGCCCAGGGTTGTTTTTAATAAAGTGACTGTGGCAGCATGAAATGTGTATTTTTAAAAAGTACAGAAAAGGCAGAGTAATTAAATAAAATGACATGCAGTGTGAAAAGTAGTAAAAGTAACCCTTCCAATGCCCCGCAAAGTCAAAGCATTTTAGTTTACTGCCWATTGGAAAGATCTGAAATAAAAAAAAAAGTTATGTTAGGATGACAAGTTGTTTTTTATTTTTGCCTTTGCAGGGCAGAGTGTTTTCCTGGTAATCCCGTAACAAACGTGTTCAGATCTTAGAAAAGTTTATTAAAGTTTTCCGATGTTCTGCAGGTGCTGCCCACCGCAAACGGGACGTCGTTCGACTTTGTGACTACTGAGAATGGACCGGTCTCCCTGGACCTGTACTCCACCCCCCAGTACAAACTGGACAAGCCTGAGGACGGCACAGGTCCGCATTTACCGATAAATTTAAAAAACAAACTGGGAAATAAAACGAAACTAGAGAATTTCAGTGAAGGCTTAATCCTGAAGGAGCTGAAAAAAAGGTTTAATAGCAAAACTGTTAATGTGAGTTACATTTGAATYGCTGACTTTTGCTGAAAGTGGAAAACAAAAGTGAAGAACCAGTAAAATCATAGCAAAAAATGTGTGAAAAAACTGAACTGGGCAGAAATGTAGCTAAAAATGTGGCTTAAAATGTTTAAACTACCAGAAAAAAAGAAAAAAAATGTAAATCTACAAACAAGTAAAAAAAATCAACTTAAGTTTAGATAAAAGATGGTAAAACATGCTGAAAAAGATTCACATCTGACCTTGACCTTTTATTTTGTGACCTTGAAATGATCGAAAAGCATGTTTGCTGAATTAAGCATTAAAAACCTGAAMATTATCACAAAACAGTGAAATCTACCTGAAAGAAAGCTAAAATTTGCTGAAAATTAGCTAAAAAGTGTAAATTAGCAGAAAGAAACTGAAGGAGTACCTTTGTTTAATCAAAGGAAAAAGCTGAAAAGATCACCAAAACATGAATTTAGATCAATTTAGCAACAAAACAGCTAAAGAGTAGCTGAAAAGGCAGAAAAAAAGAAAACAGCTAAATGAAGCGAAAAGGAGCAGAAAAAGCTTAAATTAGCAGGATGTAAAAAGAAGCACGTCAAAGCTCATATGAGCAGAAATAAGTTGAAAAAAATCTGAAAATTGCTGAAAAATGCTAAAAATTAACAAAATTAGTTTTTGTTATTTTTGAGATTGGTCGTGGTGGCCTGATTGGTTAATTGCTTTTCGTGGAGGGAAAGGGGAACCTTGAAATTGTTTCAACGCATAAATCTCGTTTTCATTTAAAGAGTTAAATAAAAAGAAAAACAGCAAAACAGAAAAAGTCTCCCTTTTAGACTTTTTTCAGATATCTTTACTCTCATTTAAACCAGATAATCCCAGTTTGATGGTTACAGTTTAGACCTTCACTCTAATTTAGCGTCAAATGAGTTTCCTCTGTATAAATGATTAAAACAATGTTTTTGTTTTGACTTTTTTTAACGGGAGGTCGTGTTTTTCACAGAGAAGAAAGACGAGTGCGTGTACGAAGTGAGTTTACCTCCGGAGGACTCGGCGCCGAAGGAGTCTGAGGACGAAGAGAACGAGATGAAGAAAAAAGGAGTGGGTGCGATGGTGAAAGTCTTCCAGTTCATCATGAAACAGAGCTACATCTGCGCTCTCATCGCCATGATGGTGGGCGCTCGGGATACATTTAACTCTGAATTTGTCTTTTTTTTTTTAAACTTAACTGAAAGGAAACATCTTAAAGTCCTTTTGTTGTGACAAAAGATTTTAAAACAAACCTGATATAACGAAATAACTGACTCAGATTAACTCCGTAAAGTGAATCAAATTCACCACCTTTAGTTCTAGTAGAAATCAATTAGATAATTTATTAAACAGACACTTTATGTGATTTAATTATAACTTGATAACACAAGATAGAGACCGTAGAGGTTTATTTTATTGCAATGCATTAAACAAAAAGATGATCCGAAGAGTTAAATTGTGCAAATTTGAACAGAATTGTATATGAAACATCTTGAGCAGGCATTGATAAAAAGTTAATCGGTGTATGGTTCATTCTGGGGTTTTTTTTCCATTTCAAAATAAAACAAGAAAAATAAAGCAGGTGGTTATTCATAAATGAATAAATAAATAAATAAAAAGACAAAAGCTAAATTGAAAAAAAGCTACATTTTTTTCCTTTTTTTATATTAAAGCAAAGACGAGCGTTGGATTTCATTTGTTACTTTCTGGCAGAAATGGAAATCATCATAGCCTGAAGTTACGTTTACAGTATCGCTACATAATAAAACGCCCACCGTAATTTTATTTTGGATTTAGCAAAGCAAAATCAAACACTGTGGATTTTTATTAATTCTGTTTTACATTTTTACATTTAGGTTTTGAAAACGATAAACCGAAGAAACAACAGTCTTTTTGTGATTTTATTTTGAAACAAAAAAMAAGAAAGAAGTAATGTCTGTTTTCCGCCCTCTGCAGGCGTGGAGCATCACGTACGTCAGCTGGCTGACGTTCGTCTTCCTCATCTGGTCCTGCGTGCTGTGGATGGTGCGGGACCGCCGACGCTACGCCATGCTGACGTCTCCCTTCATGGTGGCCTACGGTGACCTGGTCATAGTGCTGCAGTACATCTGGAGCTTCGAGACCATGGAGCCCAAAGCCGGCTTCTTCGTTAAGAAGAACAACCCGTTCCATTCGCTTTCATCCAAGGTGTGGGAGACRAAATATAACGAGTTTTTCTTCATGTCAAAGCTTCTTTTAGAATCACCCTAAAGACTTTACTGTTCGCAGCTACTCAACCTGATCCAGTGTTTTTATAGATACTTTATGTCACATTCTTCTGTTCTAATAAACATTATGTGTTTATAATTGAAGCTACAGCTGATTAGTTTGTTTCTTTTTTATCTAGATGATGTGTCTGGGGACTTTCTGGTTGCTGCTCAGACAAACACTTACAGAGAGACAACAGAAGAAAAAAGARGAAAGCGCAGGACTCTCAGACGTCTTCGTGGAGGACCAGAAGAAGAAGGGTAAGTCCAGCGGCTCTTTATTTTATTTAGCTAACGCACAGTGTGTCCTCGTGTGTTTTTAAAGGGATCCATGATTAGTTGTAACGTTAGACTTTATTTGATAAACATATATTTTAACTGTGAAATAAAGACTGTAAAAGTACTGTAGGATGTTTTTTTAAAATAATTTTTAAACTAAAATTTAAAAAATATATTACACGGACGGGGCCATTTTATTTACATGCAAAGCATTCTGGGTAAATGATGACGTGGATAGGTCCTCGGTGTGAGGCTGCTAGCGAGCTATATCCACCCTGAAGGTTAATCTTGGACAATATCTGACGATCGACTCTTTTAAATGAAACCAGAGAGCGTTGACAGAGAGGAGAAGGTAGAAATGACTCAGCCTGGAACTGAAAATATGGATGGAGGACCTCAGTTTAGCTTGTTTGTTGCGCTAGCACCGAGCTAATACCTACAAAGCAATATAGCGTCAGCGCTAAAGCTAACAGGCTAAGCTGAGGTTCTTCTTCCATGAAGCAGCTCTGTTGTCCTCCATCCATATTTTCAGTTACAGGCTGAGTCATTTCTACCTTCTCCTCTCCGTCAACGCTCTCTGGTTTCATTTAAAAGAGCCGATCATCAGATATTGTCCAATATATCAGCATCTCTTAATGCTTCTGTAGAGGAGGAGGCGGAGGAGGAGGAAGGAGGCGAGCAGGACATCGTGCACGTGCTCGGCAGTATGGTGATGGGGATGCTGGTCAAATACTGGATCTACATCTGCAGCGGGATGTTCTTCATCGTCAGCTTCGAAGGAAACATCGTCATGTACAAGATCATCTACATGATGATGCTGCTGGTCTGCGTGGCCGTCTACCAGGTACCCCAAACACCCAGAACTGAGACAAGCCTGGGTTTTTACAGTAGGTTTGGGTTTTCATCTGGTCTGACAGGAGAATTGCTGTAAATATAAATCATTTCAGGATCTGTCAGTATTTTTCCTGAGACGAAGTTCTTATGTGCTGCAGGTGAACTTCGAGTGGTGGAGAAAGATCCTGAAGTATTTCTGGATGACGGTGGTGATGTACACCATGGTGGTCCTCACCATCGTCTACACCTTCCAGTTTGAGGGCTCCAAAGAGGTCTGGATGAGAGCGCTKGGAGTAAATGAAAAAAGGTGAGCTGTGCTGAGTCATCCCAGGTCTGAGGAAACAGTTTAGTCATCAAATCATCATGTTTTTTAAAATATATTTAGCTAGAATTTGTTGTAGTAGCTGAGAGTCCTTCCCAACCCAGACTCCATCTTTATCTTGTGATTTTGTGTGCAGTCCGGCAGAACGGTACTAAAAAAGTATTTTTCTAAGAGATGACCTCAGTTTGCTTCAAGGATTAAACCTTTCACCTTCAACCTTTAAACCTTTTTCCTTTGATCTCAAATCTGACTCAGTCTGAAGGACCTGGGCTTGGAGACGTTTGATGTGCCCGAGCTGTTCACCAAGATCTTCATCCCCACCTCCTTCCTGTTGGCGTGCATTCTCCACCTGCACTATTTCCACCAACACTTCCTGCAGCTCACCGACCTGCAGGCTGTGGTAGCCAAAGAGGAAAGCACCATCTACAGGTGAGACGTCTGCTCTTTGATCCCAGACACTTTAAAAACAGACTTCACTTTGTTTTTACTTCAGGTTTAACGACTGAACTTTAATAAACAGCTGCACCAACAACGTTCTTTGGTTCTGTGTAGCTGTTTTTATCTCAAAACGTTGGGCTCGATCATGTTTTATTTTATCTTTTTTTTTAAATTTTCCAAATATTTAAAAGGATCCCCAAAATACTTTCAGATTTCTTCAGTTCCTTCAAAACTATTTTAAAATCTGCTTCAGTGTATTTGCTGTTTTTATTTATTTTTTTACACTTTTTCCCACAATTCTGCTACTTTCTTAGCCTTGATCTAATGTTTTACTTTTACCTTTTAGCTACCATTCTGCTTTCTTTAGTTACCATTTTGTTTTTTTATAGCTAAGGTTTTGCTACTTTTAGCTTTTAGGAACTGCTTTGCTCATATAATCAATGGTTTTGTTAGTTTTAACTACTATATTCTTTATTTTAAAATCTGTTTTGCTAAGTTTAGCTACTGCTCTAGTAATTGTAGCATCTGTTTTTTGCTCATTTTAGCTACTGTTTGGCTACCTTTGGCTTTATTGTACGCTTTGCTGAATGTAGCAACTGCTTTGGTCATTTAAGCAACGATTTTGATGTTTAAGCTACCATTAAGCTTATTTTAGCAACTGTTTTGGTAAGTTTAGCTACTGTTGATAGTTTTATTTGATCAACAGTCTCGTTTGCTGATGTTTTGCTAATTTTAGCTAACACTTCAGTAATTCTAGCATCMTTTTTTCTACTGTTTGACCTCTTCTAGCTTTGCTCATTTAAGTAACTTTTTTTTCTGCAGTTTTAGTCATTTTATTATCAGTTTTGAAAGGTTTAGCTTCTTTTTTTTGGTATTTTTGGCATCTGCTTTGCTAATTGTAGCGACCGCTTTTGCTCAGTTTTTGTTATTTTAGCTTGTGTTTTGTTGATTATTTAAGCTTGTTTTCTGCTTCTTTTAGTCTGTGTTTTGCTCATTTTTAGCCTGTGTTTTCGTAGTTTTCACTTTAACGACTCAGTTTTAGCTCCTTCAGTAGATTTCAGCTGTTATTCAGCACATAGCGGTGTCTCTAAGTACTTGTCTCTTTGTCTGGTTCTTTTTTTGCAACTTTGTGCCATAAATCCACATTTCAGTCAGTTTTGTGGAATGTTTTTTGTGGATTTCTTTTCTTTTCTTTTGTTTTCATGTTTCGCTGCTCAGTTCAGCCTCTTCTCTCTGTGACCTGCTGCCATCTTTCTCCTCTGCCACCTTTCTTTGTCGCAGCCATGCTAAAGTCAGCGGGCGTGTCTATTTGATCGTAAATAGGTGGGTATCTGCTCGCTTTCTTTGTGGCGTCAGTTCTCTTCTGAAGCCCCACGTCTTCCTTCCCTCTCCGAACTCTCCCAGTTGTTTAATTTGAAAGATGATGCTTCACTTTAACAATCTTCTCTTGTTATTTTTCCCATAACCTGGTTGGTTTTTCTTTTTCAGGATTTATGGAWTTTTTTTCTTTTTCTTTTTGCTTGTAGCCTTTTCAAGCTAAATCCTTCTATTCCTGACAGACAACTTGTTTCTCCAGCATGTTTGGATCTGCAAGAACTTCTTCCTCTCCAGCAATGATCCAATGATCGACACCTTGTTTGTATTCCGAGCCCCGGAACATCTCCCCCCTCCCCCACTCCCACCCGCTCCCTAAAGAAGCTCGCCTCCCCAMAAAGCTGCCAAACTCCTGTGCCCAGTTTCTATAAGACTGTGTGGATATTTGGTGATTTTTTTTTTTCAGGTTGTCCTCGTTGTTGACACTGATTTACTTTTTGTGTAACTTTTTATTTTCCTGAGCAGCATCAAAGAAAAAATTCCTTCCAGGCAGAGCAAGTAAGTGTGACGACTGGATGGCAGAATGCTTRCCTTTTGTATGCAGAAAACCATGACAGTGCTCCATTGCCTGAGGAGATGATAAATAAATTTAAAAAAAAAGATGAAGGGGAAATTACTCCCTTTAGCTAAAGGAAGTTCCTCTCCCATGATGAGATTGTTTCAAAGAATGCAGAAGGAATGTGTGCACTGCTTTGTCATTACAATGCTTGATCTGTCAGCAGACACAAAGCTGATGAATCCCATCTGATCATTTGCACTGGAGCTGTTTGAGTGGATGTAGTGGTTATATGCTTATGAGGACCTGTTTCTTTAAGGTGCAGCTTTCAGGGAAGGTCAATTCTGTTAATTATCTCTGCGTGCCTCTGCAGGTTTCTGAATGTACATTTACATCTCCTATAAAAATTCCTGACTTCATCCTGATAAGCTTAAAAATCCAGGTAGAAACATCTAACGAGGCTGAGTCAGGTCCTCTGAACGGGTTCTTCTAAAGGGGAGGAATGCATGTTTGAAAGTTGATTAAAGGAAGCCATTTGTCTGAGTTTACCTGCAACTTCTCAAACTGAAGCAGGACTTCAGAAGAAGGCGTAGACACTTARGGTGCTTTTCCATTGACGTTCCAGTCCAGTTCCAGTGGGTGTRTTTTGGGCGATTGGTGGAGGTGGTTTTTGGGTTTTTCAAAAAAAARAAGTTAATGYGCAAAATGAGAGATRGAAACACATTTRCCGAATAAGTTCTGAAATTTTAAAAATTCACTAAAAATTTGAATTAAAGTTGGATGGAARCAYGACTAATGTCGCTGCTACAATTGGAAAAAATGGCGCCTCAAGTTGTTGTAAAGGCAGCTCAGACAAAACCAGTGACTCCACCCCCTAGCCAATCAGTGACGTCGCATTTTGGTATCGACTGGGACCACAATGAAGTAGGTACTAAAAAAGGGCTGGTTCCATGGAACCAGCTCTTTTTTAGTACCTACTTCGTTGTGGTTCCAAGCGGTTTCAGTCGACACCAAAATGCAACGTCAGAACACTGTTCATCACTGATTGGCTAGGGGGTGGAGTCACTGGTTTTGTCTGAGCTGCCTTTACAACAACTCGAGGCGCCATTTTTTTTTCAATTGTAGCAGTGACATTAGTCGTGTTTCTATCCAATTTTAATTCAAATTTTTAGCAAATTTTTAAAATTTCAAAAGTTATTCGGCAAATGTGTTTCCATCTCTCATTTTGTGCATTAACTTTTTTTCAAAAAGCCCAAAAACCACCTCCACCAACCACCAAAACACATCCACTGGAACTGGACTGGAACGTCAATGGAAAAGCACCCGAACTGACCCGTTCCGACACCGACCGTACTGACACTACATTAAGTGGCACTAGTGGAAAAGGGGCACTGGGCCAAAGGTCAAATCCCCCCCCCCCCCTTTGCTGGTCCTCATGAGTATATTAATAAAGACGTGTGCAGGTGAACATGTGAGTGACTTCTCCTCCCGTCTCTTCAGACTGGTGGACCAGGATGGAAGTCTGGCGGACCTCACCATGCTCAGTGCGAGCTCGTTGGACGCCGTGCTGCTCCGGAACCGGCAGGTGGAGCAGCAGCAGCAGGAGGAGTGGAGCTCAGAGAAGGAGAAGGAGGAGCAGGCCCTGGTGGTGGTGATGGACACCGACACATCCAGCGAGAAACCCAGAAGCCTCTCAGATCAGCGCCAGTCCAGCACCGAGGACAGTCAACGTTGCAGCGCTGCGACTGAACCGGAACCGAGCACCGAGCAGAGTTCAGGTACCCAGGTTACTGCTTTAGTATTAATAAAGAGATTACCAGCTGTTTTTACTTGTTTTAGCTACTGTTTGCTACTTTTAGCTTTCATGACTGCTTTGTTCATTTAAGCAATGGTTTTGTTAAAGTGACAGAATTATTGAAATGGTAACAAAAAATAGCAAAACAGATGCTAAAATGAGCAAAACTAACATTTTTTTGCTACTTTTAGTTCCTGTTTAGCGACTTTTACTTTTTAGCAACTGATTTGCTCAATTAAGCAATGTTTTTTTAAATTTAGTTTTAGCTATTGTTTATATAACTAGCGTCAGTTTTGCTACTTTCTGTGAGTATTTGTGTAATTCTAGCATTTATTTTTCACTAATTTTAGTCACTGGTTTACTACTTTTAGCTTTAGCATCTGCATTGCTGATTGTAGCAACTGCTTTGCTTGTCTAAGCAATATTTGTTACTTTAGCTATTGTTTATGTAACTCTAGCATAGGCCTGTTGCGATAGTCAATAAATCAATTAATTGCACGATAAGTTATTTTGAGGTCGGTAAAAAAATGAGGACGATAAGTTTCATTTTCCTTCTTGTTGGTTTACTTCGTCTCTCTCCCTCTCTGAGCTCCGCTACACAGGAGCTCAGCTGACTCCTCCCCTCCTGTTTTCTTGGTGTCGGGAGGAGTGAACTCTGTGAGAGCTCGTAGCAATAACAAACTAAAGAAACGTTTCAAAGCAGAACGCGGCTGCTGCAGTGTCGGAGCAATTGCAGAGCCTGAAATTCACTGCGGGGAGACACAGAGAGAGGAGAAGGGGTGGGGGCTGAAACTCCCCCAGATCCGCGACAAACTCGTCAAGACTTTACCTGTATCTCCCAAAAATAACAGGAAACTTAAACGCACCATCTGTGTTTTAACAAAACACCCAAAAAAACCTGTAGCTGTCCCAACAACTCATGAGGAAAACTCTGAACTGTCTGATTTCCTCCCCCGCAGCGCTTTGACTGTCCCCTCCTCACACACACACACA
>NW_013952639.1:58359-61346 GCF_001266775.1 Austrofundulus limnaeus
AGTCCACTTTGTTAAACATTCTTTTAAAAATKAAAGTTTAATGATTTATTACACTTACATATTACGCTTTTATAATTATTAGTTGTAAAATGGTCACCAGGCAATACTATCGCTTATCGCAATAATTTTTGAGACAGTTAATCGCCCAGCAAAATTTGTTATCGTGACAGGCTTACTCTAGCATCTGTTTTGCTTTGTTTAGCTACTGTTTTGCCACTTTAAGTTTTAGTAGTCTGCTTTGCTGATTTCAATGACTGCTTTGTTCATTTAAGCAATAGTTTAGTTAGTTTTAGCTACTGTTTTGCTCATTTTAACATCTGTTTAACTAACTTTTGCTTCTGCTTTAGTGATTGTAGCAACTGCTTTTCTCATTTATGCTGTGGTTTTGTTAGTTTTTAAACTCTAGCATTGGTTTTGCTACTTTTAGCTACTGTTTTGGCGCTTTAAACTTTTGTATTTGTTTTGCTGATTTCAATGACTGCTTTGCTCATTTAAGCAATGGTTTAGTTACCTTTTAGCTACTGTTTTGTTCATTTTAACATCTGTTTACCTGATTTGTGCTACTGCTTTAGTGATTTTAGCATCTGCTTTGCTAATTGTAGTGATTCYTTTGCTCATTTTAGCATTTATTTTGTTATTTTAGAAAATGACACAGAGCTGAAGCGATTTAAATTTTTGCCTGTTTGCAAAAAAATGTAAAAATACAGAAAAACAGCCTTTCCTCCAAGGCTCGGATGAAAAACATGTGCAGCCATAGGGGCGTTTGCTGCACTTTACATTAGCAGAATGTTGACATGGTATGCACTGGGTATGATGTAATTGTACAGATATGTGGGTGTTGCAGACTGTGTGTAACACTCTTACTATAAACTCCACTGCAGGCAGTGTTTGCAGCTTAAACTCAAATTTTTCTGTCAGGTCTGGATCTACAACAGAGGTTTGTTAAGGTCACAGTTTCAGGCATTCATCAACTCAAGCCAAAAGAATAAAATAGTGTATCATATTACGAATGTTTGCGTTGGCTGGATTTATTTCTAGTTTYGTATTCTGACACAGCTCGTAGCTCACACTTAAGTAAAACTGAAGGCAGTCAAGCTGCTCTTAAATTAAAATGTAGTTCATACACAGAAAATAAAAGAGGCAATAAAACACGGCCCTGAAGGACCTCTCAGTCCGTAATGAGCTGCGGGGTTACACATGCGATGTGCCGTCTCTGAGTTTCTTATCCAAACAACGAGGCCTCTGTTAAAACCTGAGATAATGTGGCTTCTGTGGAACCGTACACTCCCTGCTGAACTGTGCTGCTACATTTTATGTTCTTTATGAGAATATAAACGTGAATATTACAGAGAGTCATAATTCTCAGGTTGGTAAAGCTGAAGTTTGGAATTTCATTGACGGTTTTTGAAAAAAAGAGTTCAGGTCAAACTTACCATACCACTTTTATTTATAAAGCACTTTAAACAGCACAAGGCCAACCAAAGTRCTGTACAATAGACAGACACAAGACAAGACTCAAAGGCAAGGCAGTAGTAATGTGGTTTTAAGCAAGACTTGAAGACAGCGAGGGAAGAGGACTGTCTGACATGTAGTGGTAGATCATCCCACAGTTTTGGTCCTGCTACAGAAAAGGATCTGTCACCTCTCAGGTGGAAAACAAACATCTGACTTAGTCTCTTTCTTGTCCTGGTTTTCTTCTTCTAAGATCTGAAAAACAAATGGCACCTGGTGGTCGACCGTCTCACAGTCCTCTTCCTCAAGTTCCTGGAATATTTCCACAAGCTGCAGCTGTTTGTTTGGTGGCTGTTAGAGATCCACATCATCAAGATCGTGTCGTGCTACATCGTCATGGTCTCCATCAGAGAGGTGAGAGCGCTCCAGGTTCTGTATCTGCAGCACTGACGGGGTATTTCATATTATTTATTTATTACRAATAAAAAGGACAAAAATACTTAACACTGATCAAAAAGGTTTTAATCCTTGTTGTAGCAAAATATATTTATTCTAGTTKCACAGGAAAAGGAAGGAGAATGTGAGCGGAAAAAGGCTTAATGGAACCATTTTCCTGTCCTCATCGCCTGTATTGTCTCTTGTTCAGGTGTCTTTGCTCAACTACGTGTTCCTGGCGTCCTGGGCCTTCGCGCTGCCCTACAGCCAGTATCGGCCCCTTGCCTCCAGTGTTTGCATTGTCTGGACGTGTGTCATCATCGTGTGCAAAATGTTGTATCAGCTGACAATCATAAGCCCCAATCCGTACAACTGCACTCTAGTAAATATCACCTTTRCCTATTTTGTGTACTTTCCAAACTGGAACGTTAACTCGTAAACCAGTTGTTCTAAATAAATTGTTGCTGAAATCATGTTTTTGACTGCACTGCACAAAGACACTTTGCCGGTTTTACGTCTTGCATTCTGTTTCTGTGCACAGCTAGGTAACTACACAAAAGATCAAATGGAAAAGATTAAGAAGTCTTCACTGTACGTAGAAGAGGTGGATCCAGGCAACTGGGTGGGCCTGGAGAAGACTAAAGACCTGCTGGGCTACCTCAGGGTAACGAGTGAAAGTGCTGATATTTGTAAAGCTGTTTATGAATATGAGTTGTGAGCAGAAAAAGCCACTAGGCTGAAATGATGACCAGTGTTTTGACTTGCACATGCTGGGGAATTTAGCTAGAATAATTGTTTTAATTGGGCTCTTTAGGGACCAACAGCCTGTTTCTAACAATAATTGTTCCTCATTTGCCTGTCTGCATTTATTAATTACAGGGTCACCATTTCTTTAAAGGGAYCTCCGACTAGTTGTAACATAGACGTATTTGATAAACATTTAGTAAAAATGCAACGTCCACCTCAACAGTCCCAAGTGCTCATTACAAGTAATCAATAGAAAACAATGGCTACGTGCTTTTTTCACGTTTAGGCCAGGCAAGTGCAAAATAAAACTGTGTGTGTGTGTGTGTGTGTGTGTGTGTGTGTGTGTGTGTGTG
>NW_013952639.1:61356-75176 GCF_001266775.1 Austrofundulus limnaeus
ATGACGTTAGCTCCTGGGCTAATAAATATGACGTTAGCTCCTGGGCTAATAAATATGTCGTTAGCTCCAAGCTAATAAATATTGCGTTAGCTCCAGAGCTAATAAATATTGCATTAGCTCCAGAGCTAATAAATATTGCGTTAGCTCCTGGGCTAATAAATATGTCGTTAGCTCCAAGCTAATAAATATTGTGTTAGCTCGAGAGCTAATAAATATGTCGTTAGCTCCAAGCTAATAAATATAATGTTAGCTCCAAAGCTAATAAATATTGCGTTAGCTCATGTCGTTAGCTCCAAGCTAATAAATATTGTTAGCTCGAGAGCTAATAAATATGTCGTTAGCTCCAAGCTAATAAATATTGTGTTAGCTCGAGAGCTAATAAATATGTCGTTAGCTCCAAGCTAATAAATATAGTTTTAGCTCTAGAGCTAAAACATATGGTGTTAGCGCCAAAGCTAATAAATATGGCGTTATCTCCAAAGCTAATGAGTTAATAAATATGGCGTTAGCTCCAGAGCTAGTTTATATAGTTGTTAGCTCCAGAGCTAATACATATGGCGTTAGCTCCATAGCTAATATACTGTATATGGCGTTAGCTCCAGAGCTAATATTTCTATGGCGTTAGCTCCAGAGCTAATACATATATGGCATTAGCTCCAGGGCTAATAGATATGGAATTAGTTCTAGAGCTAATTTAGTAAACATGACGTTGATCACGTTTGGTCGCTCTAACCCATTTATTTTTCAGAACATAGAATCGAATGATACATTAGGGGCGGCTGTGGCAGAGTGGTTAGGGGAGTCATCCTGGGACCGGAAGGTCACCGGTTTGATCCCCTGTCCAGCTGTCTCAGTTGTCCTTGGGCAAGACACTTAACCCCTTAATGCCTCTGATGTGTCCCATCAGTGTGTGAATGTGATTGGCACTGATTAGTCTCCATAGATGATTGCACATGTTAGCTTTGTAAAGACATAATAGAGTGCTGTGTGAATGAGTAAATGAGGACACAGATTGTACTGTGAAGTGCTTTGAGTAACCTGGTTGGGTAGAAAGGCGCTATACAAGTACAGTCCATTTACCATTTACAGTCCATGTGCATATAACTGTGTACAGAACAACTTCCTGATGCTGGCTCTTTTGGCCTTCGAGGTGACCATTTACCGCCATCAGGAATACTTCAGGCTGAGGAACAAACTGTCACCGCCGGCGGCCCGAATCATCTTYCACGACGTCACTCGCCAGCACCTGGACATCGGCATCATCTACTTTATCAAATACTTCGTCAACTACTTCTTCTACAAGTTTGGGCTTGAGGTAAAGCATGTCATCTGCGGAGCAGATTTGTGTTTTAGGGGGATCAGGCCTAACGTTTGCCTCCGGTGTTTCTCCCAGACCTGCCTGCTGCTGGTGGTGAAYGTCATCGGGCAGAGGATGGACTTCTACGCCATGCTTCACGCACTCGCCTTGATCGTTGTCATGTACAGACGGCGGAGGAAAGCCATCGCAGAGATCTGGTCAAAGTACTGCTTCTTCCTGGCTTGCATGCTGACCTTGCAGTACTTCGTCTGCATTGGGATCCCGCCTGCTGCTTGTAAAGGTTAGTTTGTTTGAAGAAACAAAGCCCTGTCTTTGAAAGCGATCCGCAAATAAAGGCGACGTTTTAACGATGACTCGTGATGTTTTCATTTTAGACTACCCCTGGAGGTTTCCAGACTCCTTCACAGATTCCAACGTGATCAAGTGGCTCTACATCCCTGATTTCTTAACGAAGCCCAATCCATATTTCCTCATCTGTAAGTTCTTCAGTGCAGCAGGGAAGCAGTTCAGGTACAGAAAAAGAGTCAGCACCGTCTCTTAAACTTCTCCTCTCCTTCCAGACGACTTCATGCTGCTGCTCTGCGCCTCCCTCCAGAGGCAGATCTTCGACGATGAAAACAAGGCCGCGGTCCGCCTCATGGCCGGCGACAACGTGGAGATCTGCAGAGACCTGGACGCCGCCTCCTTCAGCGTCCACAACCCCGTGCCCGACTTCATCCACTGCAGGTGACTGGACGCCTCATTCGCTCAGCAGCAGAGCGCCGCCTKATTATGATCTAGAGTGATGCTCCTGGGAGACGGTCGATTGCTGCTAATCACATTTTAAAACAATTTAGAAATGTGAATGGTCTCTCTCTCTCTTTTTTTAATTAGACTGACCTAAAAATGTCATGAAGTCATTTTGGTGTCTTCACTCGGCTGGGCCACCGTCTCTGCAGGGGAAACGCGCTGAAATGGAGAGGAAGTGAAGCAGACGGCGTAATTGGCGCCTAATGATATCAGAGTCCGACAATAAAGTCGAACCGTAATGCGCTCCAAACAACTGGAGCTATTAAAGCTGTTGGGTTGAAGATTTGTAGTGTCAGCATATATTTAAAGATGCATGAAACAATTTTATTAGTCAGAAATTAACTTTTAAAGTACTGCGGCRTGAAGAAGGGACTCTTTCCTCAGAAAACTGTTTGAAAACATCTCGCTCTACCCTTCAGTCCTGAGTGACTAAAACCTGATTGTTTTGTTGTTTAATTTCCCAAACATTCAGAAAGTGAGACAATCAGCTACCTAATACTGTCCCACTTATCCACGGCTGCTGAAACTAAAACATCACTGCCCACCTCCTCTATCCAAGCCGGCGAAATTTATTCTTAATGCATCTTCCCCTGGTTTCGTAAAATAAAGCGGTCACTCCCGATGCCACTACGACGTTTACAAAATTTACAGAGAGAAAAAAAAAAACAACAACTCGCAGACAGAAATGTCTGTTAAATCTTAGCAAAGCGGGAGATCAACACGATGCCCTCAGGGCAAACTGAGGCGTCTCCCAACTAAAATCCAAACATGGCGTCTTTATGATGCTCCTCTAGCTAAAGGCCCTGTCACACTAAACATCTTATGCCAACTTATGAAACATTTTTTATGTCTTAATTGATAATAAAAGTTATATATTTGATCAATTTGTTAGAATTACATTATGTACACGGTGAAAAGAAGCTAAGATGCATTTTAAGTAGGATTTTGCTGCATTTCTGCCAATTTAGCATAATTAATCTAAAAATAATACATTAAAAGGGCAAAAACTGTTGATCTGAGGACAATAATGACCACTTTCTGCAGGACCTGACAATCCTCGTGGTGATAMATCGTCACAATCAAAACCCTGCACTCATCAGGTGCGTTAGATTAAATTAAAGGCCCAACATTCCTTCCAGTCATATCACACGATACAGGGCGGCTGTGCTGGAGTGGCTAGGGGAGTCGTCCTGGAACCGGAAGGTCGCTGGTTCGATCCCCCTTCCAGCTGTCTCAGTTGTTGTGTTCTTGGGCAAGATACTTAACCCCAGTGCCTCTGATGTGTGTCCCATCAGTGTATGAATGTGATTGGCACTGATTAGTCTCCATAGATGATTGTTCATGCTGTAGAGATCTAACAGAGTGCTGTGTGAATGGGTAAATGAGGACACAGATTGTAGTGTGAAGCAATTTGAGTGTCCTGGATGGATAGAAAAGCGCTATATAAGTACAGCCCATTTACCATTACACGCCACCTTTCACACTAACATCCTCCTATAATGAGGGGATGAATGGAATTACTACGACACAAAGTTTTAACTCCGTATCAAGTTAAATTAGACTGAGTAAGTCGTTTGTGTGTTTGCTAACGTCGACTAGTTTTGCTCCCAGTGTGTGATGGTAAGAGAAGCTGACCGGTGGCTCCGCCTCCTGTCAGTATCGTCTTATTAAACATCCTCAGTATAGATCATTTAAAATTCTGGCTGCTGTCCTTTTTTTCAGATCCAGAGCTTATCTGACTTTGCAGATAAAAAACAGTGAACAGAGGAGTTTTTATTATTTTTTTAAAGGCAGAGAGCGACTGAGAGCGCCGGCGAGAGCATCCTGACCTGTCCACAATCATTGATTATGTGCTCTTCACATTCCACTGTTTTGATGCGCAAAGTGGACAAGTCTTTTATTAACGCACTCTGTGTCCATCAACAAGCTCTTGTAGGCAGAGGAAAAGCTGCTCAGCCCGTCTGTCCGTGCCCACGGCAGCTCTGCACTTATTCCATCGCTTCCCTCCAGGATCGAATTACGGATACGGGGCGGGGGGGAGAAATCCATAATCCGCAGAAAACACTCTGTCCGTCACTCTGAGACTCAGACGCTTTTGCCCTGTGCTCTAACTCGATAAATAGCTTTTAAGTATGGAAAAGGTATTTTCTCCCTCCCCCCCTCTTCTTGATGAAGAAGGACGATCGCTCAGCTGTTCCGGCCCACATCAGCGCCTCGATCCGATCCAAACCCACTTCATCAGAGCTGCCGTTGGTCCAGTTCTCGTGTTTTTTTTTTAAATCTGATAATGAAGCAAACGAACTTTAGCTGTCATCTCCAGGTTTAGGTGACAGCTGGTGGGTAAAACCAGCTTTGAAGCCCACAAGAGATGTTTCTGAATTCTAAATCGACAAGTWAGGTTGGAGACTGAAGCTCTCATCATTAGACATTGTATAGAATTTTGGAAAAAAATAAATCTGGTGGGAGTAGCTGGTTTTGATGACGTGATGGAGAGCAGGAAGTAAAACGTTTAAGGAGGATACCATTATAGAGAGTTCTTATTATACGATGTGGATCCAGTTTCAAGACAAAGATAACAGCAATTAATTAAATATGTCAGATGTTACACGTATCTTAGAACCTAAAGAGTTGCCGACAATCGAGGYTGTCGATATCACAAACTATCTGCTCCTTCAAACGTCTTACTGCACCAGACCACAGATGAAAGCCTATACAAGTTTGGATGTGTAGAACTTAATTGCTACCTCGTTATCAAACGTCTCCACAATGCTTATTGTTTGGTCTTCACCAGGGTGAGTTTTTGTTTTTATATGTTAAGATGCTAACAGTAGCGGCTAACATCAACAAATGCAGCACCTAACAAGACGTAATGCTAGGGTCGCCTATAAGCCCATAATCATCACTACTACGTAAATGAGCATTTTATGACAACCTAATGCTTTATAAATGGCCACAAAAACAATTTAGCAGCTAACATACCTCCAACAAAGAATTAGCATTAGTACAGTGGTTCCCAAAGTTGGGGTTGGGACCCACAATGGAGTCCCAAAACATAAAGGTGGGGTCCTGAAAAGATTTCCTGAATTAATTATATTAGAAAATAACAACTAACAACATTTTTTGCCTTTGTAGTTACAAAAGAGCAAGGTTAGTGTGCTTAAAACAGACAAAAATAGCATAATGAATATAGTTACTGTGCTCTTATTTCTTTTGATGTGAAAACAATGTTCATGATCCAACAAGAGTTGGGGACTCTGGTCTCTGCTGCTGGTATTTTGAGGGTCAAAGACTGAAAAGTTTGGGAACCATTGCATTAGTAGACTCTGCTTCTTTGACAATCCTTGGTACTTGATGATACCTTTTTTTCAATTGGAACAATTGGATCAAACGTAAACTACAGAAAACATGGACATTTATTTTACTGCAGATCCTCCTTTACTTCACTTCCTTCACTTCCTCCGTCACGTGAAAGCACTGGCTAATTGGCATCTTTGGTATTCAGTTCAACAGACTAAAATCAGAACTTTATTTGAAAATACCTGCATCAAACCTGACAGTTTTGTAGTTGTACTTGTTATCAGCWTTCTGGATTTGTGGTACTACACCTATCACTTAGTTTCCATAAGATAAAAATAGACACCCCATCCTTGTCTTGGYGATCTCTCATAAATGATTATGATCGTCCTCCTTATGGATCCTCAGGTCAATTGTAGACCCAATTGTTCTTGTACAGTGATCTAGTTGACTTGGATTGGGCTTGTTGGATGGATCAACTTGTCTTCAACGCATATTCAAGGTCAACATCGCAGTGTAGGACCCTCATGGACAGTTTTTTGTCAGACAGCTGTGTTTTTAGCAGGGTTAACGTCAACGTGGCACCTTTTACTGCTATCAGTATACAGTACCTCTTCTTTTTGCCTCCTGTGGAGCATTTTCTTTTACCAAGTTGAGAGAAAACTGTTTTGGGAGGTGGGAGTCATTGATGTGACTTTGAGCCCCAAACCGAGTTCAGATCTGAACTCTTCGTGCTAAAAACACCCCCCGTCATAAAAATGACAAATTCTTCTAAAAACGTTGCCGTTCACACCGTTTTCTCGGTCCTCAGGTCCTATCTGGACATGTTGAAGGTGATCATGTTCAGCTACCTGTTCTGGTTCGTCCTCACCATCATCTTCATCACCGGGACCACACGGATCAGCGTCTTCTGCATGGGTTACCTCGTGGCCTGCTTCTACTTCCTGCTCTTCGGGGGCGACCTGCTGCTGAAGCCAATCAAGAAGATCCTCCATTACTGGGACTTCCTGATCGCCTACAACATCTTCGTCATCACGATGAAGAACATTTTATCTGTGAGTTTTTCTAAATTTAATCAAGTTGTTTTATTACTTGAATTTATAACATTTTGGTCATTTTGGTTRTTGGACTTTTATAGCAGAGTTTTTCTTTTCTTTTCTGCCTTCTGAAAGTTGTGTTTCAYAAAGAAGTCTTGTTTGTAGATCCTTGCTTGTGGCTACATCACCTCCCTGATAAAGAACCACTGCTGGTTGATCCAACTGTTCAGTCTGGCGTGCACCATCAAAGGTTACGAGATAAACACCAGTCAGGAAGTTCAAGGTGAGTCGGGTGGACGAGGTGAAAACCCAGTGAAGTCAGAAATTCAGTCAGTTGAAGTTGTCATTTCTCTAATTTTTATTTTATACATTTATTTTATTTAACTCTTAAACCATTTAACGGCGTTGTTTCGGAGGTAGATGGTAAAAGGATTTTGAATGTCGGCGGTACAGGAACTAGCAAGGAGAGAGGTTAACAGCGACTGTAAAACCGATCAGGTACACATTATTTGGACGATTTTCCACGTCATTTAAAGGTCCAGAATAAGAGTGATAAGAAAGTAAACTTTTTAATTAACTAACTTTTTATTTCTCAGGTGAATGTGCTTAAAGAAAAACAAATGTGTCTGTTTTAAGAGCAGTTCTTCATTTATTCTCATCTCTTGTGTTTATTTGTGTAAATTGTACTTGTCTGTGTTTTACTGTTTGTTTAAGTGTAACTTCTTACATTAGTAGTTTTAGAGGTTTTAATTTTGCTGAAAAGCCCGACTAGGGCCAAGCAGACCTATAAACGTTACTGTTCTTTTTAATCAGACTCTGTTTTCGTTTTTAAACTCACACGTTGTCCCAGAAACCGGAGGCCTCTGTGAGCTGCCCAAAGATGAGGCGGGCATCATCTGGGACAGCATCTGCTTCGCCTTCCTGCTGCTGCAGAGACGGGTCTTCATGAGCTACTACTTCCTCCATGTGGTGGCGGACATCAGGGCGTCGCAGATCCTCGCCTCCAGGTGCTCGAATGGCCTCGGCTGCCACACTTTAGACTTTAGGACGGCAATGTATTTATACGTATTGTGGTACGGCGCTGCCCACCTGTCAGTCTGTCTGTGGACAATTTCTTGTCCTAAATTGGTAACATTTAAACAGAGAAAGGTCAAACTGCTGTAAATCTGCAAGGTTTTCTGAAAAAAAGCACCACTTTTTATTGTTGGGAGCGTTATTTTATTTTATTTTTTGTTAAATTTAGTTGATTTGATTATTTGGGATTAAAATACTCAGCATTCAGATTTTTAAGCTTTATTCTGCCTAAAAGAACACTTGGGAAATAAATACTAGTTTGTTTGTGTTTCAAGTACATTCAGTTACTAGATGATACTAATATCAGTATTGATACCGGTATCAATTTTGAGCCCGAGACCAGCATTTTTACAAATATTTGTACAAAATGCCCTGATACCCGATATGATACCAGTATTTGTATCAGTTCTGGGCCCGATACTAGCATTTTTACAAATACTAATTGTATATGTATTAAATATGACCTAATACTCGGGATGGTACAAACATCAGTATTGATACTGGTATAGGTATTGGTGTCGGGCCCAATACCAGCATTTTTACAAATATTTGTACAAAACGCCCTGATACCCAATATAATACCAATATTGGTATCAGYTTTGGGCCCGATACCAGCATTTTTACAAATACTATTTTAAAATCCCTCCATACTGATATCAATATCAATACTGGTGTCTGTATCAGACCCAATGCCAGAGTTTTTACAAGTACTTGTACAAAATGCCCCAAATCTCAAGAAAATATCAATATCAATATTAGTATTTGACTCGATACCAGCATTTTTACAAATATTTGTACAAAATGCCCTGATACCCAATATAATACCAATATTGTTATCAGTTTTGGGCCCAATACAGCATTTTTACGAGTACTATTTTAAAATGCCTGGATACTCTGCATGATACTGATATCAGCATCGATACTGGTATCTATATCAGGCCCAATACCAGAGCTTTTATAAGTACTTGTACAAAATGCCCCGAATCTCAAGAAAATATCAATATCAGTATTAGTATTTGACTCGATACCAGCATTTTTACAAGTACTCGTACAAARCATCCCGATACTCAGGACCAGTACCAATGCTAGTATTGATATGGTATCGATAGTGGTACAGATGGTCCATTCAGTGCRTTTACAGTTTACAGTTCAGCTGACAGGTTTGTCAGTCCCATGTTTAAGACACAGGTTGAAGGAAAATCTTATTTATTTTATTTTAACAGTATATATCATGCTGTTTTGTTTGATTTGATCCATTCAGAGGGGCTGTAGGCTGTAAGGAAGGAGAGCCACATGATTCTAAGTAAAAGAAAACTGTTTTTAAAGTCACTGTGTAATGTTTTAGTTCTAACTCAGTAAGAACTCTGTATCGTCGAGTACCCTATCTGGAGTAATTGTACTCAAATTGAGAAAAACTCGTCATCGGGACACTCCTAAATGAAACCAACTCTTACTTATTTTGTGTGTTTTCAGAGGAGCGGAGCTTTTCCAGGCCACCATCGTGAAGGCGGTGAAAGCTCGGCTGGAGGAGGAGAGTAAATCTGTGGAGCAGCTAAAGCGACAGTGAGAGTCTGAACCTTTGTGTCGTGTCTCTGGTTACCGTCTGTTTACACCGCCTGATTTGACTCAGCATTAAATTTAGATTTGATTTGTTTAGGTTTTAGATTTGTTTCTGCAGGCCGCACGCTCTGGACTGAAGCGAAAACATCTATTTAAAGGTTTGAACTCCATCCTGGAAATATAAATCTCCATCTTTGTGATGAACTTAAACCGTTGGTTGGCCAAGTGTTTGAGCGTTTTTATTCCAGGATGTGTAAACAGGACTGCACTTCTCAAACAYCGAACTTAGCAATAAGGAAGAGCGTCACATACGAACAGACAAACAGACGATTCTTCATGTCTAAAGTTTTTTAAAATGTCCCATCAGGCCCGATATAACGCTCGTTAAATCGTCTCTTAAATTCCTTTGTAGCTAAAATTTCCTCTGCGTCTGTTTGAGGTGCAGCTTTTTATTCTGATCTGAGTTCAAATACTCATTTTTAACCAAAAAAAAAAAAAAAACTTAAGACCTAGACAACTTATGAACATTTTAAAGACGTCTACGTTGAAGATAGAATTGAAAAAAATCAACAGGAAGCTCCTTTTTGGTGTGTACATAATGTAATTCTAACAAATTGATCAAATACATAACTTTTTTTAGCAATTTGGACAAAAATGTTTCATAAGTTGTCTAGTGTGACACTGTCTTAAGATTCACAACTTTTTAGTTGATTCAGAATCTTCACAGGAAATTGTTTTTTTATAGTGACTTTTTTGTTGTTTCCAAGCAGCCAAATTTTCTATTATTCTTTTAAAGAGGTTTTAATTGCTCTTTAAGCTTCCTGAAGAACTTTAAAATATTAGCTTTTTTTAATTTGGATGCTTTTTCACTCGTTTGTAGTCCAGTTTTTGTACCTGACCACGACTTCCTAAGAGGAGCCGGTAAAGGTGAAGAACAAAAATAATGTTAGATGTAAAATAAAAGCTGATTAATTTCTGAAACTAAGAATCAAACTGAAACGGGACCTGAGAGACGCTTTGTCTTTCTCCTGATTTTCAGTTTTTAGACGTAAAATTAATAAATTTCTGTCAAACTCTGTTGCCTTTTAATATTTCTTGTAGATTAAATAAAYAAAGAACCAATGTGCCTGTAACAAAACCCTTAAGGAAAGATTTAAAACTGAACTTTTGTTTTTGCAAAATGGCTTACCAAAGAAATAATCAGGTGAAAGATCAGGTTGTGGACAGAATGAATGGAAAAAGCAGCCAAAGTTCAGAAAATCTGACGAAGTTTTGATCAAAGTCTTTTGGAAAGGTTGCAATAAAGTCTGGCTGCTTGGAAGCTACAATATAAAGAAATAAAATGTGGTTTAAAACTTTCGCACAGCACAATATTTAACTAGATGCAGCTAATCTAGTTTCTCAGGCAGAGACAAATGCTTATTTATGAAAACATTAAACACAAATACAGTTTAAACTAAGTAAAAATTAATAAACCACAAAGTAACCTCATAGTTTTTTCTTATTAATGACTTTAAATAAAATCGCACAAAGCTGCAGCGTAGTTCTGCTTTAGAAAAATAAAAAAAAACTGATAAAATGTCTGAACTGATGCCAAGTGTTGGTGTGAAATTCATCTCAAGATCCACTGAAGTGACGTTTAAAGTTAGTCAACTCAATAAAACACTCAGATTTTTCGGTTTCCTCTTACTTTTCTGGTTTTAATGCATAAAAACACAAAACACAGCGATATTATAACTTAATTTGTGTCCTGTTTATGAGATTTGCTGACACTAAACTCCATCTGCTTCAGTGTTTTTGACAAACCTGATCAGGTTTAACTYGCTCCATAATTAAGTAAACATGATTGTTGTGGTTTTAAAAGCCTCTTTATTGTTTCCTGGAAGACGGCTCTTAGTATATCATCCCACATAAAAGCAGTGTGTTTCCACCACWTATAGTTTCCTCAGGAGTTACTTATATCATCCACTCACCCTCGCTAATGAGCGCCCGGCCCCGGGTGTTATGCAACATCCTGTCGTTTCCACGCCGAAGCCCCCGGGCGTGTTTTTTTTTTTTTTCACCGCCTCAGTCGTGTCTCTGATCTGATCAGGATGGACCGCATTAAGGTGAGGCAGCAGAAGTTCAAGAGGGGCAAGGAGAAGATGCTGAGCCTGACACAGGAGTCTGTGGACGGACAGCCGGCCGCCCGGCCCGCCGAGGAGGAGGAGGACGACGACGGTACGAAACCCATCCCCTCCAGAACGTTTTGTTCGTGTCCCTCCAAGGAGTGGGACGTGTCTCTAAAATCAGTTTGAGAGGAGCTTTTTATTTACTTTTTTTTATAAAATGTTGCATTGATGTATTTGTGGAATTTTAGGGGCACAGCGAACGAAAGCCAAGACCAAAAAAAAGCAGTGGTGGAGGCCGTGGGTTGACCATGCGTCCAGTAGGTTGACCCCACAAATCTTATTATACACTTCTCTTCCTCCACTGTCCTTGGCCTCTTTTGTCCTTGACCAGAACCCTGAGGATTCCCGTACTGCCTCTGGGCCCTGAAGGCACCCCTCACCGAGTCCCCCTGCAGCCTCTTAATCCTCTTCTGTCTCTATTTAAGGACTTACGTTACCTGAACGCCTCGTGTTTCTGCTTAGCGTTATTAAATCAAAAGGCAGAGCAGGTTTGCCTTAAATAGACACAACGAAACGATGAAGAAAAGGACTGACGGCTGCAGGTTTGAGCTCGACGTTGTTTAACGTTTCCTGCCTGAGAAGYCCGCAGTAGAGAATCACTCTGAACAGTTTCCAAGCAAAGACATGAAACCGATCCGCCTTTATTCTCTGTGGACTAAAGGACGAGGTTTGCTCATTCTTTGTCTGTAGACATGATCACCAAACAGGTTTTAAAGCTGAACAGGAGAAAATAAAACTGTTAAATACGGTTAAATATCAAATTGAATGGAATAAAGAGCATTTTTCTCTGTTTTCATCTGTTTGGTTTGAGCTCATGTCTCATGTCACGGTCCGCCCCCAACATGACATTTTACAAATTATTTTATCACTTTGTCATTTGATGTTTCATCTCCATTTCCCAGCATCCTCCCTCATTTCCTGCCCACTGCGGTTCTGTTCAAGGACATAAAGTCAGCCTTGTCTATCCCATTGCTTCTGACACTCAGCTGTTGTAGAAACCAAGATGACATTTCATACTGAAAACWGACATTTTTCCATTTAGTGCTCTGTTTTATGTCTTAATTACAGCTAACTGTAGATTTTTTAGATTATTTATTTAGAATTTAATGGTAAGTAGTTTGTTTTTCATACGTTCTTCTTTTTATCAAGTAATTCCTTCTTTAACTCTTTATTTTATTGCTTTTATAACAGACTTATTTCAGTTTGGGTCCATGTAACGTTTGATTTTCTTCCCCATAGTGGTTAGAAGTGGGGACTATTATTTGTTTGAAACGGATAGCGAGGAAGAAGAAGAGGAGGAGGAGAAAAAAGACGAGGAGCTGCCGAAGAAGTCTGCGTTTCAGGTGATGGTTGTTCTTGTATTTCAGGATGTTTTGGGTCGTTTCCTGGCTCCTAAACCAGTTAACCTCTCGTCACAGACTAAAACCTCCCACTAACCCTTCTCCCTCTTTCTTTTCCCCCCGTCTTCAGCGAGCAATCGGAAAGTTTGTCTCGGCTGTTCTGGCTTTGCCCAAGTCTGTCATTAGGCTTCCTAAAACCGTGCTGCAGTATGTAGTCAAAGCAGGAAAGGTACTCACTGGACTCACCCCAACACTGCTTGCTTCCTGTGTGATTGTCGGACAGCTCTAATAACCACTAATACGTATTAGCTCATATTTCATGTTTATCCAAACAAAAACCAATTTTGGCCAAAATAAATATCAAATGTGAGCTGAAAATCTGTTGCGTTTGCACGAACGTGAGTTTTATTTTCATGAAGTGTCATTTTCTGTTGTCTGCAGATTTTTCAGTCTTATTCTCCTTTTCTGGTCGACTAGAGCATCATTCAAAAGTTCCGTTTTAAAAATGCTGTAATAAGACATTATTGTTTTACTGAAACTAAGCTCTCTGCACTCCAGTTTCTCTACCAGGCCTGGATCACAGATCCCAAAGCTGCTCTGAAGGCACGAGCCAGAGACAAACGCAAATTCTGGAAGAAATACACCAGRAGAGTGAGAAACAGGAAAAGCAAGAAAGATGGTGAGTTTTAGTCATTGATGGGATCCATTAGTCCAGAAATAAAGCCTTTTATTAAAAAAATGAAGAATGAGTTTAAAAAATGTCTTCTGAAACTTTTTGTCCCATCATTGAGTGAAGAGAGGAATTAGAAAAACTCTGTCTTGTGAGTGGGATAACTTAAAATATGAGTGAGGACTTATTTTAGTGTGTGGATGTATTGTAGCCTAAGAAAGGTTCAGATTGAAAACTGGGGTGGCACGTCAAAATTAAAGATGGCCACCTGCCTACTTATCTACCCTACCTATATCTACCTAGCTACCTACCCTACATATATCTACCTAACTATCTACCCTACATATATCCACCTAGCTATCTACCCTACATATATCCACCTAGCTATCTACCCTACATATATCCACCTAGCTATCTACCCTACATATATCCACCTAGCTATCTACCCTACATATATCTACCTAGCTACCTACCCTACCTATATCCACCTAGCTACCTACCCTACCTATATCCACCTAGCTACCTACCCTACCTATATCCACCTAGCTACCTACCCTACCTATATCC
>NW_013952639.1:75186-79179 GCF_001266775.1 Austrofundulus limnaeus
TATTTGCAAAAAAATTCTTTAAAAGTCAGACAAAACGATTTTCTCAAAATTTTTTTCACATTTTGTCTCTCATAGTTGAGGACTACCTATGTTGTCAATTACAGGCCTCTCTCATCTTTTTAAGTGGGAGAACTTGCACAATTGGTGACTGACTAAATACTTATTTTCCCCACTGTATTTTAGTATGCTGGGTAAATATGTTCAGTGAAATTATTATTTTAATGCTTCTTTCAATCCCTAAAGTGTATTTTTGATGTATTTACTTCAGCAGGTCACGTAGCAATAGAGGTGGGCGATCTGTCTGATGGGCAAGAAAAGGAGGAGGMGAACAAAAAACCTGCTGGTCCAGGTGGGTTTCTCCCCGTTTCTCTGAAATTTAGCAACATAAAGACATTAAGTGATTTTTAATTTACTTTTATTTTGCTTCTTGTCCTGCAGACAACATCATCAAGCGAGTGTTCAACATCATAAAGTTCACCTGGGTGCTCTTCCAGACCACGGTGGAGAGCTTCACCAACTGGATGAACGACATGTGCAGGGAGTACATCGATATCTCCACGGTGCTGCGTATCGAGCGCTGCATGCTGACGCGGGAGGTCAAGAAGGTACGTGAGGACCTTTAACTTCAAGTGTTCTGTAAAAGACACAAATAGCGTTAACACATGAATTCCTCCCCTCCTTCCAGGGCAACGTGCCGTCCAGAGAGAGCATCCACGTCTACTATCAGAAGGCCATGAGGCTGAACATCTCCAGGCAGGCTAGCCTAGATCAGCTCAGCGACGATGAGTCCGCCTCGGGCTCCTTGAGGGTCCGGAAGAGACGAGGAGGGTACCGGATGGAGAGCCAGGACTCCACTGCCTCCAGAGACAGCATGTCCAGGTACACACATCACCAGTGCAACAAAAATGAATACAAGAGTCAAATAATTATTTATTTCATGGGAAACAACCAATGAAGGAGAAATTCTTGAGTTCCAGGTTCAATACACAGAAAGTGAGGAAACGTGTTTTTTTTTTATCCTGACTTTAAAACCTTTCAGAATCATGAGTTTCATTTTTTACACCTTCATGTCTCATATTGAGTTTTACTCCATAAGATGTTMTTTTATGTCCATCCCGTCTCATCTTGTTTCATCCCGTCTCATCCCATCTGTCGTTCTSCACCGCCCTGTCAGCGTCTGCACCGAGAACACCACGCTGTTTTCCCGCCAGTCCACTCTGGAAGACATGGACTTGATGCCAGAGAACATTCCCAAAACCAGTGAGCGTGCCAGGCCCAAACTGAGGAAGATGTACAGCATGGACATGTCCAGCTCCTCAGTGGACAGCGGCAGCAGCTTCATGTCCAGGTGCTCCATAACCATCCCTCCATTCACTCAGTCATGTGATCGCTTCATCTCATGAATCTGTTCTCATCAGTTTTATGTTGCTCAGTCATTGTAGGACCTTGTCAAAACCCCCTGATCTGACTAGAACAAAAAGTGGGCRTGGCTTGTGACCACAAAACGTTAAAACAGGGGTGTTAAACTCATTTTCACAGAAAGCCACAAGTGACGATTCATGTTTAACCAACTAAACACATAACATCACATTCCTCGTCTCGTTGCTTTGACTGAGCACCGCTAACAAACAATAACTGAGCTCTACCTGGTATTTCCTGCATCGAAACAACAGTTTAACACAACCTCTTACAAACACGGAAAAGTATAACATGTACAAATGACTAAATGTGGAATAAATAAAACAAAAATAGTATTAAAGTAAAAGAGTTTTACTCATTGAGTTGTGGTGAGCAGTTGCCATCTTAAATTCCGAACTCTCCCACTTAAATTCCCACGGRAGTTTAAATTTACAACATRTAAGCAGAAAATTTCCACTTCCCAGTACAACTGGGCCACAGCAAAAGTAGATGGCAAAAATGCAGCGAAATGGAGATTTTACACGCCGAAATTTGCCGGTTTGTTTTGAGTGGAAGGATGCCGTCATTTTGCGGGTAATATCATTGACTTGCATTATGGTAAATGTAGTTTATGGTCATTGCTGTCTTTAAAGCAGCTTATTTTAAGACGTTAATACATTTTTGAAGCTTTTGTGGGCCACATAAAATGCTATAGCAGACCACTTTTGGCCCGCRGGCCTTGAGTTTGACACCTTAAAAGGTTTTTAAAAAATGACTTTGTTCAAGGTGGTCCTACAGTCAGAGTGTTTGTGGTTTGATCCCCAGATGCAACAAGGACACTCTGACTTAATGGTCTAAGTGGTTATTTTAGTTTTATTTTTTGTTTTGTTATTTATTTAGTCTTTTATGCTGAAAGTCTGATCCACTTTTATGGTTTTTTAATAAGTCAGCCAAAAGCTCAATAAATTTTGGCCTCTTTAGTCAGTGGCTTTTATTTTGTGAGCAACTTTTCAGAGCAGCTCAGGCCCAGAAAACATGATAGTTCTGAATATTCCCTACTTTTCTCGTCCTCTGCAGTGAAACAACGCAGTGCGTCGTAATCTACTCCAGACAAGGCACCACGGACACCATCGAGGAGGTGGAGGACGAGCAGGACCAAGGAGAAGACAAGCAGCAGGTGGAACCCCAACAGTTTCAGGAGAGTCAGGAGGAAGAGCGATGGAGTGATGGAGAGCCCAGGGAGAAAGACTATGAAGAGGAGGAGAGGCCTCAGAGGGAAGAAGGTGAGGAGGGGATGCAAGAAGAGGAAGAACTGGAAGGTCAGGAAGGAGGGGGGACTCCCAGTGAGTCGTTGAGCCCAGATGAAGGTCCCTCCTCGAGGCTGGAGGAGGCTGAATCTGCGCCCTCAGCTCTGGAGAACGACTTCATCACAGAGAGTGACGACGGAGGAGAACATCAGGACTTCATGCAGACGGAGGGCCGGCCCGGCCTGCTCTACACTCCTGACACGGACGCCTCCAAAACCTCTGACGCCGAGGTGCCGCCCAGTTACAGCAAGGCGGTCAGCTTCGACCGTCTGGAGGTCAGCGACGACGACAGCGACATGGACAGGAAGAGGCACATGATCATGACGTCTGACAGCCGCTCCGACAGCAGGTCCGACATCATGCTGCCCTCCATGACCACYGAGTTGACCGCCAGCGAACTGCTGCTCAACAAGTAAGTCCTGAAACTCAGCTGAATGAAACAAGTCTCTCTGTTTCTTAAAATAACAGCAGCGTTTGTGCTCAGGATGTTCTACGACGAGGAGCTGGAGCAGTCGGACAACTTCTACCAGACCCAGCCTCTGATCCTACAGTTCTGCTACGCCCTCTACAACATGCTGGTGGCCCACTCCGAGTTTGTTTGCTACCTGGTCATCATCATCAACCACATGGTGTCCGCCTCCTGCGCCACTCTGGTCCTTCCCATTACCATCTTCCTCTGGGCCATGCTGTCCGTGCCGCGGCCCAGCAAGCGCTACTGGATGACAGCCATCATCTACACTGAGGTACGGAGCGCCGCGCTCCTCCCAGTTTTTAACCTCCAGTTTAGCTCCTGAATTTTAATGATCCTTTTTTTTATTTTCCAGTTCACTATCGTCACCAAGTACTTCTTCCAGTTYGGCTTCTTCCCCTTCAACCAGAACAAGATGGACAGGAACAAACCGTATCACCCGCCCAACATCATAGGTGTGGAGAAGAAGGATGGTTATGTCCACTACGACCTGATCCAGCTGCTGGCTCTTTTCTTCCACAGATCCATCCTAAAGGTACAAGATCTGCTGAAACATCTGCTTCTTCAGTGCAACGTTAGAGCTTTAAACAACATTAGAGCTTTAGACAACATTAGAGCTTTAGACAACATTAGAGTCTGCAATAAATAGAGATTTTTAACGTTTTTTTTTAACGATTTTTAACTTTTTTATTCAGGTTTTCTAGTTGTGATCAAGCAAAGTTTGTTTTTAGAAACAAAATGTTTTTATTTCAAAACTAATGTCTTAGATTACATAAAATTATCCAAACCTTGTTTTAGACATACAGTAACATAACATAT